>NC_090741.1:98340698-98353198 GCF_036898095.1 Palaemon carinicauda | reverse complement strand
TATATATATATATATACAGTATATAAATGCATAATTCTGTGATTTAAGGATTTAGTTGATAATCCAATCAAAGCCACCAAACCACATAATGGAAATTGCAACATTCAAAAGGGTTTAGTATTTTTTAATTATAGTTTTTCCCTTTGCATCATTTTGGCAATGCTGTTGTTTTTTAGTCTTATATCCATTTTGGCATAACTAATTTTGGTTAATGAAAATAAAAATACATTTAAAAGATCGGTTAAACTTATCTCAATCCAAATCTAGTAATCGGAAATCAGCATATTTAAAACAGTTTTTTTTTCACCGATTTATATATATATATATATATATATATATATATATATATATATATATGTATATATATATATATATATATATATATATATATATATATATAGAGAGAGAGAGAGAGAGAGAGAGAGAGAGAGAGAGAGAGAGAGAGAGAGAGAGAGAGAGAGAGAGAGAGAGAGAGAGAGAGTAAATTGATAGAGTAATAAGTCACCAGCAGGTCATTGGTAATATGTTCCTTATCGAAGTTATTTCGCAATGACGTCTTGAATTCCACGAATCTTGCTTACCACACACTATTGTAATCAGCAGCCTACTCATAGGTTGAAGGACAGTAATACCTCTTTAGATTATTATACTTATCATGACGCATATTGTTGTTTATTACTGTTATTTATTTATCCTTCATTATTCTGTAAGTTTTAACTTTTTCTCTAAGGGAGAGTTCACTGTGAGCCAGGTTAGCTTTGACGATATCTTGTTTTCTACTTGTAGGTTCGTATATGTGTTGAATTATAGTTTGTTGCAATAACAATTTTACATGGATATCGTTGATAAAATAACAGTTGCTCTATACCATTTCTAAGGACAACATTAATCAAATATCCGTTGTAATAAAACCATTTCTATTGACAATATTAATCATAGCAATAACAATATAAAAATCATAATGATAGTATTAATTCAGTATTCATTATAGTGGCATGAATTCATTATTATTCATAAAGTCAGTGCCATTTTTTTTATATAAATCATACGAAAATATCGGAACACCCTTACACAAACAAGTCACTAGCTGAAAAAAATATGATAATTAGGATTTATTAATCACAGTACAATTAACATTCAATTGTTTTATCAGCGATTATATTATATCAATATTTTCATTCTTAAACATTAAGTCATAGTAATCAAACGTGTTTATCTAGAATAAAAAGATATCTTTCGTAAGTGGATCTGTTAGTTTTTCTTTAATGATCCGGATATGAATTCTTTATCACAGGAAATACAGTATATCGCGACATACTGTAGTAGGTTGGCCAGGGCACCAGCCACCCGTTGAGATACTACCGCTAGAGAGTTATGGTGTCTTTTGACTGACCAGACAGTACTGCACTGTTTCCTTCTCTCTGGTTACGGTTAATTTTCCATTTGCCTACACACGCACTGAATAGTCTGGCCTATTCTTTATATATTCTCATCTGTCCAAATTCACCTGACAACACAGATTACCAAACAATTCTTCTACACTCAAGAGGGTTACTGGACTGTAATTGTTCAGTGGCCCCTATCCTCTTGGTAAGGGTAGAAGAGACCATCTAGCTATGTAAAGGAGCTCTTCTAGGAGAAGGACACTCCAAAATCAAACCATTGTTCTCTGGTCTTGGGTCTTGCCAAAACCTCTGTACCATGGTCTTCCGCTGTCTTAAGTTAGAGTTCTCTTGCTTGAGGGTACACTCGGGTACATTATTTTATCTAATATCTTATTTGTCTTCCCGTTGTTTTGTTAAAGTTTTCATAGTTTATATAGGATATATATGTATTGTTGTTACTCTTCTTAAAATATTTTATTTTCCTTTTTTCCTTTCCTCACTGAGCTATTTTCCCTGTTGGAGCCCCTGGGCTTATAGCATCCTGCTTTTCGAACCTGGGTTGTAGCTTAGCAAGTAACAATAATAATAATAATAATAATAATAATAATAATAATAATAATAATAATAATAATAATAATAATATATTGGAGGTTTACTTAAATATATTTACTTTTATATGTAGATGATTTTAACAAAATACGTTATTATTACCTCCGCTAACGAAGTTGGGTGTAGGTAATGTTTTCGCGTGTGTTTGTTTGTGTGTGTGTGTGTGATTGTTTGTGACCAACTTCCTGTCCACAATTTTAATCGTAGAGAAATGAAACTTCCAGGGATTAAGTGTAATGTGAAAAGCTGGAAATTATTAAATTTTGGAAGGTCAAGGTCAAAGGTCAAGGTCATGGCCAAGGAAATGTTCAATTCACGTAATCAGCTATAAGTTTGGAGACCGTTGTTATAGATCAAGGTCGACCGAAAGGTAGGGAACTAAGCTGCCATGGCAGAGGTATGTGCCCTAATAAGTGCCCCTCTAGTTCAGGAAGCATTTGAGTGTATCTCCTTCATCTTCATGAAGAGAGATATGTCAAGTAATTAATTTTATTGTTTATTTTACACACATTGAAAATGAGTATAATTGTTGACAATGTTTCGAGGATCAGGCAAACCTCAACCTTAGGTTGAAGCATTCTGCAGATGATATCGAGATATTCCAATAAGTATATGAATCTGGTGGATTGTAGTCTTAAGTTAGTTGAATTCTCATTGACTAGTCCACATTAGGAGTTGAGGCGCTGGTGCAGTCTATCTCTTCTTTAATTGGTCGTGATGAACTTTTGAACTTTTGAGGTAATGCTGGGCCCAGTCAGAATATTGCACTGATCAGCTGCTGCGATGACAGGTGAAGACGGCTCACTGTGGAAATGTCCTGTTATATCAGGTGATTCAAGCAGGTAGTCAGTTTTGGTGAGATTTTTCAAGATGTTGACCAAGCTAGGTGAGCATCCTGGCAATCTGTGCTCAAGTTCAACTTCATCTTTTATGGTCTGATCCATGTGTAGCCCTGAAGTATGGGTGGTGTCAGGCTGTCTTGGTTAGCAGGATAAACTCTTCCAGGGCGGTGTCGAGAGTAAGTTTCTCCTGGTGGATCACAACTACTCCCTGGATACAAAGACATCTGTTTTTTTTTTTTTTTTTTTTTTTTTTTTTTTTTTTTTTTTTTTTTTTGAGAGCTGCCAATAATTCTGGTATTTTCTATGAATTGCTTGAAGGTAATGTATTGGCCATGCGCTTGCAGTATGGGCTTCTTGGCGGCCCCCTGCTGGAAGTAAGTGAATAATTGACTGGACATATGCATATTCATGTCACCAATGTACAGTAGTTACTGGGACATCCTTGGTTCCAGCATATATATTGATACACCACATTAGTCCTCCTTAATAGGTCCAGCATAGGTGGTGTAGGGTTGTTCTTCATGATAAAGTTCTTTCTTATCACCATCTGAGTGTAAATGACAAATTTAAGAGCTGTACCAGGTTCCACTGTTCTGTCATTCTCTGATAATCTTATTCAGAGCAGTCTCATCCCTCAAATGGCTTCAATGTAGGTACCCCTTGTAAAAAAAAAAAGTTAATTGTCTTTTCAGCAGGTTCAGTGCTTTCCTGACCTCTTTGTGGACATGACTGATGGCATAGCCGATGTTCAGAAGCCTGACAACTCGATCTAGCTTCTCATGGGTGGCCTAAAGTAGAAAAGTGGGAAATGACCTGCAGGACAAAGGCCCAGATGCTGCTGGTCTAGTAACAGGAAAGCCATTCACTGTTTCCATTGAGGCAGAGACCATGGCTATTAAGTTTGGGGTAAATAGGACTGGCACATACAGCATCCATTAAAAAGTTATAATTGCTACACTTCTGGAATATCCTACGTAGATACTGGACTTCCTTGGTGAAAAGACTTCCAGGAGAAAAGACCGACTGCTTTGCAATTCCCATGTAGATGTTCGGGAACAGAACTCCTAAAGGGGAACCTATCAAGTCACTGGCTTTTTAGATACATCTGTCCCCCATGGTTCATTATATGGTATTTTTTAGAGCAAACTTGTAGGAGTGAACAAAGGACAGCTTTCGAGAGGCCAAGAAGCATAGTCATAGACTTCCTGTACACATTTGTCATTCTTTGTGTTGATAGTCTCATCTATATGGAGATTGTCAGTGAAAATAGCACATTGGACAGTGGTAAGTCCCCTAAATTCATTATCTACGATCAGACAACTAAGAACAATTAGCATTACATTAAGAACTGCCCCATCGCACCTAAGCAGTACCATTTGAGGTGGACCAACGTTGTTTATTAGAACAAGTCCCTTGTCCGAGGGTGTACCATTTCCTACATTGTAATAATGACTATATATCTGTCACATTAATAAGGGAGGCATCAAGTAGCACATTCTGGAAGGCAACCTATTCTTGTAAGAGAAACAACCACAATATCACCCAAGATGAATTTTTCCTGCTTACCAACAAACAGCCTGACACTGCCCGTACTTCGAGACAGCCCACAGAACAGACCTTGGAAAATGAAGCTGAGCATGACAACAGGCTGCCTGGACTTTCATCTGAACCGGTAAACATATTGTTAAATCACAGCGTAACTGACTCCCAACTGGTCCACTTGGTATTATTCCAGGTCTTTATAACATTCAGCCATTACCATATATCTTCCCAGCTATTGATCAGCAAGGGGCAATGTAGATGCCCAGACCGAATATGGTCCGTTTACTACAATGGAATAACGACTATATATCTCTGTAAACAATTATTCTGTCACATCTTTCAGGGGATATCAAGCCACACATCCTGCAAGTCCATGACCGGAATGTTGCCTGCTAGCACATCACGAAAACATCAGCATTATTGGCAACACTCCAGATAGCAGATGTCTATATATCCTGTGAGCAGTTTGTGACGGTGCCGAGAGAGGGTTGTGAACTCAAAGGCAGGAAGCAATCAACTGAGTTGTTTATTAAGGAACACTCTCCTTTATATACAAAACCTCAAGGCAACAGGACATAACATGTTCGAGAGACAGACAATGTTACAGAGCAAACTGGAGACATGATCATTCAGGTTCATTTTAGTGCGAGGGAAGAGCGCAGATACAAGCATAATATATACAAAATAATTATGTACAATTGTGTGACACACGGTTGGTACATGGCTCCCCCCCTAAAAATGACATACTGTACAAGTTAAAAGAGAGCGCCCTGATCTAGAGAGGCGAACTGTAGGCGGGTCATCTGGCAGGAGATAAGCAGGTTTTAGACGATCAATGGAGACCCAGTCTTCTTTGTCCCGAATGTTTAATAGGAATGCTTTCGGACTGCGTCGGATCACAAGG
This sequence comes from Palaemon carinicauda, assembly GCF_036898095.1. Taxonomy (NCBI): domain Eukaryota; kingdom Metazoa; phylum Arthropoda; class Malacostraca; order Decapoda; family Palaemonidae; genus Palaemon; species Palaemon carinicauda. The sequence continues at coordinate 98,347,916 of NC_090741.1, read as the reverse complement.
AAAGGGCCCGTGTAAGGGGGCGTTAGTGGTGGCTTGGTAGTGTCGTTGCGTAGGAAGACGTGCGTTGCAGAGTGCAAGTCTGTTGGTATGTGATGCTTCGCTGGGGGCATGTAAGTCTGGCGGCATGGAGTAAATTTTCCCACGACGTGGCGTATGCGCTGGAGATCGTCGGAGGAGGTTGTAGAAGGAAAAAAATCGGCAGGGACGGCCAACGGGTCGCCATACACCATTTCAGCTGCCGAGACGTCGAGGGTGTTTTTAGGAGTGGTCCTTAGTCCCAGGAGGACCCAGGGAAATTGAGTAAACCAGTTTGAATCCTTGCAGCGGGACATCAAAGCTGCTTTAAGGGTGCGATGAAAACGTTCAACCATTCCATTGGCAGCGGGGTTGTAGGCCGTTGTCTGACATAGGGTGATGCCAAGGAGATTCGCTAATGATGTCCACAATTGAGAGGTGAAAGTGGTTCCCCTGTCAGAAGTAATATGTTCAGGGATACCAAATCTTGCAATCCATCCAGAGATTAAGGCAGATGTACATGAGGCGGACGTTGCAGTTTCCATGGGAATGGCTTCAGGCCAACGAGTGGAGCGGTCGATGATGGTAAACAGGTAACGATGTCCTTGTGATGTGGGTAGGGGGCCTACAACGTCGACGTGAATATGTGCGAAACGACGATGAGGTTGAGGAAAGGTGCCCACTCCTGAATTCGTGTGTCGATGTCCTTTTTGTAAGTTTGGCAAGAAGTACAGGCGCGGACCCAATACTTAGCATCCTTAGAAATGCCGTGCCAAATGAACTTTGCCTTCAGCAGGTGTGCAGTAGAACAGCACGAGGGATGTGAAAGGCCGTGAATGAAATCAAACACCTGTCGTCGCATGGGAGTAGGAATCCAAGGTCGCGGTCTGCCAGTACTGACGTCACAGAGGAGGGTGGTGTTGGAGTCTTCAAGGGGAAAGTCTTCACAACGGAGGGACGTGCAGGATGTCCTACATGCTTGATACTCTGGATCCTGTCGTTGGGCTTCAGCCAGGGCGTTGTAATCCAATCCCAGTTGAACGGCAGCCAACGTGTTTCTTGACAGGGCATCGGCAACGGGATTCATTTTCCCAGGGACGTATTGAAGGGTGCAATTGTATTCAGCCACAGCGGAGAGATGTCGGCGTTGCCGGGCCGACCAGGCATCAGACTGTCGAGTAAAGGCGTGCACCAGAGGCATGTGGTCTGTGCGAATGACGAAGGGCGTACCTTCTAAGAAATGGCGAAAGTGACGGACAGCCAAGTGCCCCGCCAGCAATTCTCGATCGAAGGTAGAATAACCCGATTCTGCCTTGGAGAGTTTTCTACTGAAGAAGGCCAATGGGCGGGGCGAGCCGTTGACCACCTGCTCGAGTACTGCACCAATAACAACGTCGCTGGCATCGGTGGAAAGAAGGAGCGGGGCATGTGGGATAGGAAAAGTGAGAGCCCTAGCAGTTGATAGGGCCTTCTTTGCATTGCAGAAGGCTGCATCTGGAAGGGGACCCCACTTCAAGTCCTTCGGCTTGCCCTTGAGGGAGGTGTAGAGGGGAGCCAGAGTGGCGGCAATGGCTGGCAGAAAACGGTGATAATAGTTGATCATGCCCAAGAATTCCTGCAGAGCTTTGACGATCGAGGGCACGGGGAAGTTCTGAACGGCTGCTACCTTCTCAGGGAGGGGGTGGACAACTTCAGGAGTGATGCGGTGCCCTAAGAACGACACTTCGTTGGCGCCAAAGGTACCCTTGTCGTACCGGACTACAAGGCCGTTTTGTTGCAGGCGGTCGAGCACGATGCGCAGGTGTCGGAGGTGTTCCTCTTTTGAGGAGGAGAACACAAGTATGTCGTCCACATAACATACAAAGAAAGGGAGGTCCCCTAAGATGCCATCCATGAGATGTTGAAACGTGGCCCCAGCATTACGAAGGCCAAAACAGGAGTAATTGAAAGTGTAGGTACCAAACGGAGTGGTGATGGCAGTCTTGGGGATGTCTTCTGGGTTCATAGGCACCTGATAATACCCCTTCAGGAGATCGAGCGTAGAGAAAACCTTTGCTTTGTGCAGGTAGGAGGTCACGTCGGCAATGTTTGGGAGGGGGTAGTGATCCGGTTCTGTTTGCATGTTCAGGCGCCTGTAATCCCCGCACGGACGGAGGAGCCGTCTTTATTCAGAACGATGTGTAAGGGTGACGACCATGGGCTGGAGGCCTTTTTGCAAAGGCCCATTTCCTCCATTTCGGCGAACGTCTGTTTGGCGGCTGCCAATCGTTCCGGTGCCAGACGTCTGAATTTTGCGAAGACTGGGGGTCCCGTTGTCTTGATACGGTGATAAATACCGCGCTTGGATGGAACCGTGGGCGTTTGGCGAAGTTCTGGACGGAAAACTTCCAGGTACGAGGTGAGGAGGTGGGCATAGGCATCCGTGAGTGCGCTAATGTGGAGAGCGGTGTTAGAGGGGGCGGGTTGAAGAGGTGTCGACAAGTACGAGGGTGCGTTGACCAATCGTCGGTGGGCGACATCGACCAGAAGGTGGAAATAAGAGAGGAAATCGGCACCGAGGATTGGCATGGTGACCTCAGCAACAAGAAACTTCCAATTGAATTTACCGTTTCCAAACGATAATGTGAGGTTCTCGTAACCGTAGGTGGGTATCGGAGATCCGTTGGCAGCTACAAAGCGGACGTCGGCAGATGTAGACAGACTACATCGTGTCTTGAAGAGTTTCCTTGGCAAAAAAGAGCGACAAGCACCCGTGTCTACCAAAAATCGCACGCCCGTTCCTGCATCCTGTAAAAAGAAAAGATTATAAACACGGGAGGCCACCGCCACGAGCGATGGCCTACTTACACGTTTTTTGGCCACTGACAATCCTCGGCACATTTCTTCGCAGTTGCCCCGAATCTGAAGTGGTAGTAGCAAGACTGCGGCGGATGGGAGGTAGTAAGTGGCTGTAGAAGTCGTTTGTTGGGGCGCGAGCGATTGGTGGGTGGTGGGCGGCTTTATCTCTGCTTCGGCATGTCACGGTGTGGGCGTGTATGTCCTACGGCATTCATGTCAGCTTCAGTTGACGTTGAATAGGCATCCTCTTCGTCAGGGGTGGAGGCGTTGATGGAGGTCTTGAAGTGGCTGTCCATAAGGGCGTCGGCTTTGGTCATCAAGTCCTTTATGGGTAAACTATCGACATTGGGTATGGCAGCGCGTATAGGTCCGGGTAAACGGCGCATGCAAAGGGCACGAAGTAGGTTCACCTCACGAGGAGAGCCGTCTGCGGCAGGTTGAAGGCGAGCGATACTGGTCATTTCCCTGAGGGCAAGCGAAGCCCTTTGGTCCCCCAACGGTTGTTGCGAGAGCTGAAAAAGCTTTACTACACGGGCGGCTGGCGACGGCAAGTACTGCTGCAGAAGGTATGTTTTGAGGGCGTCATACGCTATTGGCGTGTCTCCTTGTTCACAAAGCCAGTCGGATATTTTCAGGAAGGTGTCCTCGGGTATCGGCACGAGAACATAATCTGCTTTGGTGGTTGAGCGAGTCACGCCGTTGATGCGAAACTGGACTTCTGCGCACTGAAACTAAGCAAATGCCTCTCCGCTGGCGAACGGTGAAAGTTTCAATGGGGCGGCCGCAGCGCCAACTTCTGTAGTAGAGTCCGTCATAGTACCAACGATGGAGGGGCGAGGGAGGTGGGAGTGGATGGCAGTGGGAGCGAGTTGACTTCCGGGGTCACCAATGTGACGGTGCCGAGAGAGGGTTGTGAACTCAAAGGCAGGAAGCAATCAACTGAGTTGTTTATTAAGGAACACTCTCCTTTATATACAAAATCTCAAGGCAACAGGACATAACATGTTCGAAAGACAGACAATGTTACAGAGCAAACCGGAGATATGATCATTCAGGTTCTTTTTAGTGCGAGGGAAGAGCGCAGATACAAGCATAATATATACAAAATAATTATGTACAATTGTGTGACACACGGTTGGTACAAGTTTTAATTCAGCCATATAAACCTACCTTCACCACCATCCAGGAGAAGGTTATCATACCAGCCAGCAGACAGCCTGGTGCCACCAGTACTTCGAGGCTGCTCAGGGTTCAAAGCCTGGAAGATGGAGTTGAGCATGGAGACAGCCTGCCTGGATACTAAATCTGACCTAGTTATATTCTTATCAATCACAGGAAACTTAACTCCCTGCCTGAATCACCATGTATTGTAAAAGTAAATACTCACTTTAACCCTCTATTCATAATCCCGGCAGCTGATTGGTGAGATATCCGGACTTGGTGCAGTTAACATTCAGAGTGCATCACAGCCAAAGAACGGATCGACGGTTTCAGATCCGTCACCGACTGTGAGAATTTAACTGGCATGAGACCAAAAGCCAGTTTTTTGCAATAATTTGAACTTCACCTTACCATGTTCAGAATGCTTCGACCTGAGGATGACGATTGCTTGACCCTGTTGAATATTGTCAACAACTGTACTTGTTTTTACTTGACATATATCTCTCCTTGAAAAATAAATGAGATACTTCCGAATCCATTATTATTAATATTATTATTATTATTATTATTATTATTATTATTATAATTTTTATTATTTTACCGACTTATTTACATATATGTTTATTCCTTTTGGAAAGGATAGCTCTAAAGGCCTTTATCCTTCAGATTTTCAAATATTTTTTTGAGATGTGACTGATAAGCTCATGCGCACTTCCATCCAACTTACAACTCACCAAAATACGCACTTTATCAGATTCTCGTCCACTGTATACTGCAACAAATGCACAAAGAATTATCATAATTATCATCATCTTGCTCCAGTTTCCAAAAAGTTACCGAAGCAGAAATGATAAGGTGAAAAATTAACTTGATTCTTATCGAATAACATTTCTATTGTTTCTTTACAATGACGCAGTCTTTGTATCCCCTTTCAGACTGATTAATGATTATATTGACCTTAACACACTATTTGAAAATTAGCCAAATTATTAAAAGAATTTCGACCATTTCAATTTGATGAGAAAAAAAAAATATTTTTTAATTTCCTTTTGCATATTTTGCTTAGTAACAAAAACAAGAGCCCTAACTCGATTTAGAAAAAAAGAATTGCAGAACGTTTGATAAAAAAAAGCCTTTTCATAAAAAAAAAGATCTAAAGAGATTTTTCGGCTTTGCGAACAGATTATTGAGTTATATCATGTGATAATTTGGCCCTATCAAAAGCTAATAGCGTTATCTTCGTAACAACGTTAAATTAGATGATAATTAGGTTATGCAGCATAACAGCATTATGCCAAACGGCACGTGGGTTTTATCATATAATTCGGGACACACCGAAATCTAATTAGATCAGGTGTTTTGCGTTTAATATTTCTATTAATCTTTTTCTTTTCGTTTTTCAACTTTTTAAGTCTCTTTTCTTTGCTGATTATGAACAAAGGCATCGTAAAAAAATTAAACTTACTATGATTATTTCATTTCTTTGTTTATTATTATTATTATTATTATTATTATTATTATTATTATTATTAATTGCTAACCTACAACCCTAGTTGAAAAAGCAGGATGCTATAAGCCCAGGGACTCCAACAGGGAAAATAGCCCAGTGAGAAAAGGAAACAAGAAAAATTAATTTTTTAAGAATAGTAACAACATCAAAATAAATATCTCCTATTTAAACTATAAAAACTTTAACAAAAAAAGAGGAAGAGAAACAAGATAGAACAGCGTACCCATAAGCAAGAAAACTCTAACCAAAGACACTGGAAGACCATTGTACAGAGGCTATGACACGACTGTTTTAGTTCTTCAAGGGTTGTGGTGGCCGATGCGGTAACGTCCCTGAATGGTAAACGCCAGACTGGGGTTCAAGTTCGGCTCAAGCTCGTTAGCTTTCTTTGGTCGCTGCAACATCACCATCCTTGTGAGCTAAGGATGGCGCGTTTGGGGGAGCTTATAGGTCTATCTGCTAGGTCATCTGCAGCTATTGCCTGGCCCTCCTTGGTCTTAGCTTGGGTGTAATGTTAGAAATTTGTAGAAAAAAATAGTGTATATCCAGGAATAAATGTTGCCAGGCATTTATCGTTTTTAAAAAAGAGATATTACGGTCAACAACTCGTTTAAGATAATAAAAAGGTAGGCTAAAAATTACGGTCGCCTGTATTTTACTGAAATGCGGTTGAGAACAGTATATTTTTACGGAGAATTTCCGATTAAAATTATGTTTTTTTCTAACAGTGGGGATAAGGTCCTTGAGCGCTGATCATATGTTTATAAGGTCAGTCTCCTTAAGCATTGCCGCAATCCCTGTCCTCTGTCATTTCTAAGCAACCTTTAAACCTTTAATAAGAAGTCAAAAACACGTGCTGTAATTAATATTAAAAATCAAATGAATATTCATCCATATATATTTTTACATACTCATGAAATTTTGAAAACGCAATCCCGATTATGGAAATGTGTATATGTATAGAAACAACGTAAGATCAAAGTAGCAAAATAAAAATACGTACAAAATGTTTATTTTCCAAATGCATGGCTAATTAAGAGCATAATGAGGTAACCTTTATTAACCCTTACCGATTACCCGGAGATCTCTACTCCGGTGAAAAGACAGTACCGGCTACTCCAAGTGGTGCTGCTCAATGAATCACAATGACTATGAACACTGCATGGACTCCTTGAAAATGTCTTATTATCAACAATTTAGTACGATTCAATTAATTTTCATGGTATCAGTGGGAAGGTAAATCATTATTCTTTTTCACTTCACATTTATAATAGACGTACTACAAATACTTATCACGCAGGAAGAGGAAACTTTTTGTTATAATTCAGAAAAACATTCGGAAATAGGAATTTTCTCGGTCATTAACCCCCAATAATACAGTTACCTTTTATTTTTTCATCGTACAAAGTTTTCACGCAAAAAGCTTATGCATCGGTGCCCATCTCGATGATTTAGTAAACTGATTTCGAGTTTATTTTCTCACGTTTCAATCAATTTTGTTAAGAAATCCAAATATCTAAGCGTGAATTGGCGACGTTCATTTCCTATCGAGGTCGCTAGCGCACTTCTCAGAAATATCAATGGATGGGTTGCCAGTTACCAAAATAGAAACAAATTACTTAAAATTGTTAAAACACATGATATAGTTGAAAGTTTAATTAAATTATGGTATATCAGGTAAAAATGATATAGAA
>NC_090741.1:98323198-98328198 GCF_036898095.1 Palaemon carinicauda | reverse complement strand
TGGTGAAATGGAGATGGACCCCGACCTGCAACCCTTCTAACTGAACTTGACAAGGAAGCCGAAAAGGAACTCATGGACAATGAACAGAAACGAATGGAACAGGACCAAGACCAAACTAACCGGAAGAGGACCAACGACAACGACTCTGATGGAGAAGGAAACCTACCTTGGCAGGAAGTAAGGAGGAAAAAGAAACTTCCTAGAAGGAGCCAACCAGGGAATGTTGTACCCACACAGCAAGAAAACCTCACCGCAGGAAGCAGCAACCAGCCTGCTAGAGAAAACAAGACCTATTTTTTTAGGTCTTGGCTGGTAACTCATCAGAGGCCTTCAAGGCTATTGCTGCCTTTGAAAGCAAGCACAAAAACATTCAGATGATTGCCAAACCGAACAGGCAAGGACAGTGGACCATATCCACCAAGGACGCAAGGGCACTGATAACCTTGCGAAGCACCTCAGACATTAAGCTATTGGAGCTGAAAGAAGAGGAAAAATTAAAAAAAGCAGTTGTGGTTGGCTACCCAACTGATATGATGGAAAGCCACCTAACTAAATTACCAAATATCACTGCAGCGGAAAGGATGAAGAATAAGGCAGGCTTCCTTACAAAAGCCATACTGGTGACATTCAAGGGTCCACACCCACGAAGAGTCGACCTGGGCATCTTTGGCAGCTTCAGGGTCAACAAATATTACCCTGATCCCCTCAGATGTTACAACTGCCAGAAGTATGGGCATCATAAGGACCAATGCCAAGCAAAGGTCCCAACCTGTGCTGTCTGCAGCCTCAAGCACCCCACACAGGAGTGCATTGACAAGAAGGCTGCTGGAATACCCACAGTCAAAAAGTGTTCCAACTGCAAGAAAGGGCATACTGCAATGGCCTGGGGATGCCCTGAAAGGGTAGCAAGAGTAATTGCTGCCCTCCCCAAAGACAAAAGGGACCCATCAAGAGTAAGAGCGGCCCCCAAACCTCTACCCAGAAGGAGATTTTATACCCAGGAGGAGCTAAACAGGCACTCCAACTCCAGAACAAGAACCAGGTCAGTATCTAAACCCAGAGCCAGATCTACCTCCAAGGCTCCAACCGAAGGTCCGAAACCACTGCCTAGGACCATCTTCATAAAGACCACGGTCCTAAAAGACAAACTGACCGAACTAGTCACTCAGGCCGTGACTGGAAAAATCAATGCTGCAACAATTGCTACCAGCATTGAACAAGTCCTAAAAGACTTGCTCTCCAGGAATAAGTCCTCCCAATCCCCCTCTCTTGCTATCCAGGAGATCACTTCTCACTCCTCACCAACCACACCTACCATTCCATCACCTCAATCACCCGTACCTTCCACATCCTCCACTTCAGTCCCCAGCACCTATCATACCACTCACCCCATCCATCATCCCATCATCCACTCTCACCCCATCCACCTCATCCACTTCATCCTCCGAGGTCAAGGCAATTGCCTTTGCCCCTAGGGACCCTAGACAATACTCTTCAACCTACACCATGGAGTAAGAGTTCTGAACTGGAACTCAGCCGGTGTTAGACCAAAGATCTCCTCCCTAATTGCAATATGCAAAACTGAGAATGTAGATGTCATCCTGCTACAAGAAACCAATCTTCCAGCAGGAAAGAAACTAAAAATCCCAGGCTACAATGCCTACATCGCACCACAGATAGGCACAGACAGAGGACTAGCTACATTAGTTAAAACTAGCATACCAACAACAAGGTTACACAACCCTATTCCCTGTGGCACCAACATAGAGACACTAGCAGTAACAATAACATTACTGAATCAAAAAATAGACATATACAACATATACAGAAAATTACATAGGGAGGATACAGGAGAGTTACAACTAACTCAACTCTTTGCTCACACAGAAAGAACACCAACAATTATCTGCGGGGATTTTGATGCACATCACCCCATACTATCATCCCCATCAAGGACAAACCCCTCAGGGGAACACATAGCTTTCGCCCTGGATGAATTTGAGGGAGTCTCCCTCCTAAACACAGGGCAACCTACACACATAAGAGGTGGAAGACTAGATCTGACTTTTGCCACAACAGCCATTAGACACCTAACCAAGTGGCAAGTACACTCAACCCTGATAAGTGATCACTTTGCCACAGTGACAGAATTGGACTTACAACAACTACCTCCAATCCCACCACCCCCACCAAGATGGAACCAGGACCTAGCAGACTGGGTCTGCTTTCAAACAACCATAGAGGAATGGGCAATCAGCTACGCTCCTCCAGAGGACATAGACCAGCTAGAAAAAGACCTAGTTGAGGCCTTTCACAATGCAGCCAACAGAGCTATGCCACTAAAAACAACACAAGGTAGTTACACTTACAAAGACTCCTGGTACTACTGCCCAGAAGTCAGAAGACTAAAAACCAGACTAAACAGAGTCACAAAAATATACAGAAGAAGATCCACAGTAGAAAACAGAGAGCTACTACAAACAGTCAAAACTGAAACAAATGAAAGAATCCATGAAATCAGAATTGAAAAATGGATGGAATGGTGTTCAAGCCTGTCAGGATACACCAATCTAACTCAGCTTTGGAAATGGCTAGGCAGAGTAGCCGGAAAAAAGAGAAAGACACCAATTGCCACACACCCACACCCACATGAGGAGGCTGAAAGAATTGCAACATCCTTTGCAAACAGAACACTGTCAATCAATCTCTCCCCCGAAACCAGAATGCAACAAGAGCAACTGGCTCCATCAAGATGGGAAGAGATCAACACAGCCTGCCTTCAGCAGGATGACACAGACACCCCATACACAGTTGAGGAGCTAAGAGCAGTACAAAAGACAGGGAAAGACACTGCACCTGGAGCTGACAAAATCACCTACACAATGATCAAACACATGGGTCCAGCAGGAGAAACTGCATTCCTAAGATTACTAAACAAAACACACCTAGAGCACATAAGGCCTCAAACCTGGAGACAACAAGATACACAGCCAATTCCCAAGCCAAAGGATCCAACAAATCCCAGGCCAATAGCCTTGGTATCCTGTATAGAAAAAACAGGAGAAAAAATGGTCTTAAACAGAATAAAGTACAAAATTGGCCCCCTAAACAAGCAGCTATATGCATATCAGGAGGGAATTGGAACCTCTGAATGCATCACAGATGTATTAAGCTGCATAAATCAGAACAAGGCAACAATAGTCTTCATAGACTTTGAAAAAGCCTTCGAGCTTGCAAGCCCAGTTGCAGTGCTGCAATCAGTAGCCAAAAAAGGAGTCAAAGGACACCTACTAGCATGGACTAAAAACTACATGCTAGGAAGGCAAGCCAGAGTCAAATTTCAAGGAGTGATATCCACATATCATGATTTGGAAAATGGTACGCCACAAGGAGGAATTCTAAGCCCCCTCCTTTTCAACATCCTCATGGAGAATATAGCCTCACTTCAGCTACCTGAAGGAGTTAATAATTTATCTATGCAGATGATGTATGTGTAATAGCTCGAGGGCCAGTCAGGACAATAAAAATGCAAAGAGCACTCAATGCCATCAGCCACAAATCCAATGAGCTTGGACTAAAAATTAACATTGCCAAAACAAAAGCAATGACAATCAAAGCCCCAAACCCCGTACAACCACTCACAATAGGAATGGAACCCCTAGAATGGGTGGACCAATACACATACCTCGGGGTAATAATAGACAAACAGCTCACTTTCAAGCAAGAGATAAAAAATCTCAAGGAAAGAACAAATGCCAGAAATGCAGCTATGAGATATATGTGCAGGCTCAAGGATGGAGCAAATGAACACATCCAAAGAAATACTATCTAGCCTGTTCCAGATCACTAGTAGACTATGCCGCCCCAACACTCCTGGGACTAACAGATCTACAAACAAGCACAATTGAAGTGATTCAAAACAATGCCATGAGGCTCATGTTGGGTGCCCCAATGTGGACAAGACTTTGCAACCTAAGGTTGGAAACCGGGACTACCAACCCTCGAAGACAGAATTGCACTAAGAAATGCAAGCATAGTTGCAAAGATGTTCCTGTCAGACAGAGACTCAATCACCAAAAGACGAGTAAGAGAGGAACTATCCAAACATCCTGAAGTACAAACCCCAGATTCTTATGGCAAGGACCATAGCAATAACATCAAAAGACTTGGCCTTACAGAAACAATCCTACAATTAAAACCTGACACAGCACAAAGTACTATACACTTTCCACCATGGAAAAAACAAGTTGCTAAATTCAACTACACCAAACTCCCAAGGGCAAAAGAAAACTGCACAATAGAAGAACTCAGAAACGCAGCAGAAGCAGCAATAACCTCAGTAGAAACAACAGGGGCACAGATCTACTATACTGATGGCACAGTAGATCCTGGAACCCAAACAGCAGGAGCGGCAGTTCACTCCTGCAAGTTCACAGCTTGCTGGAGAACATCCAACAATGTCTCCACCCTGCAGACAGAGCTTGTTGCAATACAGCAAGCATTAAAATACTCTATTGAAAATGAGGAAGGACCAGTAGTCATCCATACTGACTCACGATCCTCAGTGCAGGTCCTACAGCAGGACAAAAACAAAGAAAACAAATCCCTGATAGCGGACATTAAAATCCTCTTACATCAACATAATGAAGAAGAAACAGACTAGTAACTATAAACTGGATCCCCAGTCACATCGGGATACCAGGGAATGAAAAGGCTGATGAGCTAGCCAAAAGCACCAAACACATTCACAATGTACAGGTGCACATACAGCCTGCACTGCAACAAATCAAAAGCAAAATAAAGACACAGCTCAAGAACAACCTAATCAAGGAACTACATATGAGGATAGAGAATGGCTCTCCCTCTGCAACATGGTACAAATGGGCATCGGAACTAGAACCCCCTCCATAGACAGATACACCCCAAGAAAACTGGCAGTATGCATACACAGACTCCGGCTGGGTTACAAAGCAAACTGGGAACTCCTAGATGACATCCAG
>NC_090741.1:98312665-98320165 GCF_036898095.1 Palaemon carinicauda | reverse complement strand
TATATATATATATATATATATATATACTTATAAATATATATATATATATATATATATATATATATATATATATATATATATATATATTATATATATATATACATATAAATATATATATATATATATATATATATATATATATATATATATATATATATACATATAAATATATATATATATATATATATATATATATATATATATATATATATATATATACATATAAAGATATATATATATATATATATATATATATATATATATATATATATATATATATATGTGTGTGTGTGTGTGTGTGTGTGTGTAGAAATCACGAAAGCTGACACGTGATGAATATAAAATGTATTATAGCCACGAAAGGAAAAATGAAAAATGTATTAGTTATTATGAACAAAACAACTTATTTAGAAAAGATGTATGTACTTTTATCTGATGTTTCTACTTACATAAAATTAAGAGTTAATCCCTTAGACGAGGTCATCAAAGATTTTAATAAAAACTTAAAATCTATCTTAAAACAAGAAAAATCCTTAATTAATGCCTTTATCTCTACTGGTCCGTCTTTGCCTTATTTATATGGTTTAATTAAAACCCATAAAACAGGATATCCAATCAGACCAATTATCAGTGCTACAGGTTCTATTAACTATAAATTATCCAAATATTTAGTCAAATTACTTTCCCCGATCTTAGGAGCTATTTCAACCTCTCATATAAAAAATTCTGTTGATCTTTGCGAAAAATTACAAAAAGTTATCCTTACGTCTAGACATAGATTAGTAAGTTTTGATGTAACTTCATTGTTTACCAAAGTGCCGGTTGATGACTTATTGGATTTCCTGTCGGGTATTTTAGATGCTTATGATTTACCTTTATCAACCCCTACTATTATTGAGCTCATTTGTTTGTGCATTAAAAAGTGTAAATTTAGTTTTAATGGAGATTTCTATGAACAGGTTTTTGGTATGGCTATGGGTAATCCTTTGTCTCCACTTTTATCCAACATATATATGGAATTTTTTGAATCTAGATTAATCCCTTCAGTGTGGTCTTCCCAAATTGTGTGGTATCGATATGTTGATGATGTTCTAGGTATTTTAGAAGAAAATTTTAATCATGAGGGCTTTGTTTCAATCATTAATTCATTAGTACCATCAATAAAATTCACTATAGAAAATGAAGAAAATAACCGTATCCCATTTTTAGAAGTTTTAATAGTTAGAGAAACAGATAAATTTAAGTTTTCCATATATAGAAAGCCTACAAATAATTTTTCATATGTACATTTTTACTCCGGTCACTCTAAAAATATTTAACATTCAGTTTTTTCCTCCATGTACCTTAGGGCATTGAGAATTTGTAGCCCAGATTACATTGAGGAGGAGTTCACTAAAATAGAAAAAATTGCTACAGATCTTTGTTATCCTAAATATTTCTTAGAAAAATGTATGAATAAGGCTAAGAAAACATTTTATAGTGTCCAATTAGAGAGAAAGGAAACAATTAATAATATGCTTTGTTTGCCATTTCATGTTTGTTTTTTAGATGTTACACCCCTTTTGAAAAAACTAGATATTGCTGTAGTGTTTAAATATAATTGTACTTTAAAAAACATGTTAATTAAGAATAGTTCTGGAAATGATAATAATGTAATATATAGCATTCCTTGTTCAGAGTGTAACCTATTTCATGTTGGCCAAACATCAAAAAGTATACCAGTCAGATTAAAACAACATCAGGTGGCCGTCTCCAGGGGTTCTCTTAATAATGCCTTGGCCTCCCACTGGTTAGGGTCAAGTCACAGAATTGGTTGGTCAAAGACGGAAAAAGTAATCCATGTAAATGACTATTTCCAAAGGAATATTGTTGAATCATTTTAATCTCCTGTACTCAAGGTAGAAATTTGAATCTAAGCCCAGGTCTGTTTTCCGTTAATCCAGTATTATCCTTTTATCTAAAATCTGACTTCTCCGGAATTATTAAGAAACTGACAGCTGTTGGATCCCCTTCTCCTGTATAAATACGATGTCTTTGTATATGTATTCTCAGTTCTCACTCAGATCCCACTGAGAGAGGACCATCACTGCTGCTCCTGCCTGCTGACTGCCAACATCTTCTGCCGCCGTTACTGCTGTTGCCTGCTCCCTCTTCACTTTGCTGATACTTTCAGCTTCCTGAAGAGACCGCCGCCACCGCCGCCTCCGCCGATAAATCGCCGATTTCGCCGACGTTTTTCGCCGATTTCTCGCCGAATTCGTCGCCGATTTTCGCCGTTTTTTCGACGATTTCTGTTGCAGTTTTTGCTGTACTGACAAGGGCCTTGCCCCTGAATTGGCTGTAATCAGCCCCCTCATATAAAGAAAATTAAAATTGACAATATAGGCTAAGCTTTGCCTCCAACTACATAATTTTACCTTACTAATAGATCCTCCTGTGGAAAATCTGGTAGCCGTTGTGGTCTTAAAACTCCAGTTGAAGCAGGGCCCAAGGGTCAAAAACTCCCACTCTCGCTGTCTGTGGCAAGTGGCATAGGGCTGTTAGGCTTGGCGCCTATAAGCCAAGTTGTTTGATAAGTAATAGGTTGTTATTCTTGGTAACTGGCGAAATAAGCCAGTATTCAAATAGGGTCAGGAATCAGCTCAAATAAAAACTTTTAGGTCTCCACTGAGTTTTACTTATTACCCCCAACCTCCCTACCTGCAGGAATAGACTGCTGGGCCGTCTTAGTGCGTGAACGCAGTAAGAAGGCTCCCCAACAGCTATTTGTGTAGGCTAGTACTTAGCTAAAAAGAGTTAGTTTCAGCACTGCTCTAGCAATAGGTTAGTTAGCATAACCCCCATATAACTATCGAATTTGTGTTTCATTTTCAGATTCTGTAATTCATTCTTATAACTTCTACTATAACTTTGCTTGGGGCCCTAGGGCTTAAAGGGTTGGACAACCCCACCAGGCACACTGTCTGTCCCTCTATATGGTCTCTGATCATATACTTACTTATCTTGAAAAAAAGGACTTATCCTGGAACGAACTTCATGAGATCGTACTAGAAGCTCTAGCAACTGGTGAAATGGAGATGGACCCCGACCTGCAACCCCTTCTAACTGAACTTGACAAGGAAGCCGAAAAGGAACTCATGGACAATGAACAGAAACGAATGGAACAGGACCAAGACCAAACTAACCGGAAGAGGACCAACGACAACGACTCTGATGGAGAAGGAAACCTACCTTGGCAGGAAGTAAGGAGGAAAAAGAAACTTCCTAGAAGGAGCCAACCAGGGAATGTTGTACCCACACAGCAAGAAAACCTCACCGCAGGAAGCAGCAACCAGCCTGCTAGAGAAAACAAGACCTATTTTTTTAGGGTCTTGGCTGGTAACTCATCAGAGGCCTTCAAGGCTATTGCTGCCTTTGAAAGCAAGCACAAAAACATTCAGATGATTGCCAAACCGAACAGGCAAGGACAGTGGACCATATCCACCAAGGACGCAAGGGCACTGATAACCTTGCGAAGCACCTCAGACATTAAGCTATTGGAGCTGAAAGAAGAGGAAAAATTAAAAAAAGCAGTTGTGGTTGGCTACCCAACTGATATGATGGAAAGCCACCTAACTAAATTACCAAATATCACTGCAGCGGAAAGGATGAAGAATAAGGCAGGCTTCCTTACAAAAGCCATACTGGTGACATTCAAGGGTCCACACCCACGAAGAGTCGACCTGGGCATCTTTGGCAGCTTCAGGGTCAACAAATATTACCCTGATCCCCTCAGATGTTACAACTGCCAGAAGTATGGGCATCATAAGGACCAATGCCAAGCAAAGGTCCCAACCTGTGCTGTCTGCAGCCTCAAGCACCCCACACAGGAGTGCATTGACAAGAAGGCTGCTGGAATACCCACAGTCAAAAAGTGTTCCAACTGCAAGAAAGGGCATACTGCAATGGCCTGGGGATGCCCTGAAAGGGTAGCAAGAGTAATTGCTGCCCTCCCCAAAGACAAAAGGGACCCATCAAGAGTAAGAGCGGCCCCCAAACCTCTACCCAGAAGGAGATTTTATACCCAGGAGGAGCTAAACAGGCACTCCAACTCCAGAACAAGAACCAGGTCAGTATCTAAACCCAGAGCCAGATCTACCTCCAAGGCTCCAACCGAAGGTCCGAAACCACTGCCTAGGACCATCTTCATAAAGACCACGGTCCTAAAAGACAAACTGACCGAACTAGTCACTCAGGCCGTGACTGGAAAAATCAATGCTGCAACAATTGCTACCAGCATTGAACAAGTCCTAAAAGACTTGCTCTCCAGGAATAAGTCCTCCCAATCCCCCTCTCTTGCTATCCAGGAGATCACTTCTCACTCCTCACCAACCACACCTACCATTCCATCACCTCAATCACCCGTACCTTCCACATCCTCCACTTCAGTCCCAGCACCTATCATACCACTCACCCCATCCATCATCCCATCATCCACTCTCACCCCATCCACCTCATCCACTTCATCCTCCGAGGTCAAGGCAATTGCCTTTGCCCCTAGGGACCCTAGACAATACTCTTCAACCTACACCATGGAGTAAGAGTTCTGAACTGGAACTCAGCCGGTGTTAGACCAAAGATCTCCTCCCTAATTGCAATATGCAAAACTGAGAATGTAGATGTCATCCTGCTACAAGAAACCAATCTTCCAGCAGGAAAGAAACTAAAAATCCCAGGCTACAATGCCTACATCGCACCACAGATAGGCACAGACAGAGGACTAGCTACATTAGTTAAAACTAGCATACCAACAACAAGGTTACACAACCCTATTCCCTGTGGCACCAACATAGAGACACTAGCAGTAACAATAACATTACTGAATCAAAAAATAGACATATACAACATATACAGAAAATTACATAGGGAGGATACAGGAGAGTTACAACTAACTCAACTCTTTGCTCACACAGAAAGAACACCAACAATTATCTGCGGGGATTTTGATGCACATCACCCCATACTATCATCCCCATCAAGGACAAACCCCTCAGGGGAACACATAGCTTTCGCCCTGGATGAATTTGAGGGAGTCTCCCTCCTAAACACAGGGCAACCTACACACATAAGAGGTGGAAGACTAGATCTGACTTTTGCCACAACAGCCATTAGACACCTAACCAAGTGGCAAGTACACTCAACCCTGATAAGTGATCACTTTGCCACAGTGACAGAATTGGACTTACAACAACTACCTCCAATCCCACCACCCCCACCAAGATGGAACCAGGACCTAGCAGACTGGGTCTGCTTTCAAACAACCATAGAGGAATGGGCAATCAGCTACGCTCCTCCAGAGGACATAGACCAGCTAGAAAAAGACCTAGTTGAGGCCTTTCACAATGCAGCCAACAGAGCTATGCCACTAAAAACAACACAAGGTAGTTACACTTACAAAGACTCCTGGTACTACTGCCCAGAAGTCAGAAGACTAAAAACCAGACTAAACAGAGTCACAAAAATATACAGAAGAAGATCCACAGTAGAAAACAGAGAGCTACTACAAACAGTCAAAACTGAAACAAATGAAAGAATCCATGAAATCAGAATTGAAAAATGGATGGAATGGTGTTCAAGCCTGTCAGGATACACCAATCTAACTCAGCTTTGGAAATGGCTAGGCAGAGTAGCCGGAAAAAAGAGAAAGACACCAATTGCCACACACCCACACCCACATGAGGAGGCTGAAAGAATTGCAACATCCTTTGCAAACAGAACACTGTCAATCAATCTCTCCCCCGAAACCAGAATGCAACAAGAGCAACTGGCTCCATCAAGATGGGAAGAGATCAACACAGCCTGCCTTCAGCAGGATGACACAGACACCCCATACACAGTTGAGGAGCTAAGAGCAGTACAAAAGACAGGGAAAGACACTGCACCTGGAGCTGACAAAATCACCTACACAATGATCAAACACATGGGTCCAGCAGGAGAAACTGCATTCCTAAGATTACTAAACAAAACACACCTAGAGCACATAAGGCCTCAAACCTGGAGACAACAAGATACACAGCCAATTCCCAAGCCAAAGGATCCAACAAATCCCAGGCCAATAGCCTTGGTATCCTGTATAGAAAAAACAGGAGAAAAAATGGTCTTAAACAGAATAAAGTACAAAATTGGCCCCCTAAACAAGCAGCTATATGCATATCAGGAGGGAATTGGAACCTCTGAATGCATCACAGATGTATTAAGCTGCATAAATCAGAACAAGGCAACAATAGTCTTCATAGACTTTGAAAAAGCCTTCGAGCTTGCAAGCCCAGTTGCAGTGCTGCAATCAGTAGCCAAAAAAGGAGTCAAAGGACACCTACTAGCATGGACTAAAAACTACATGCTAGGAAGGCAAGCCAGAGTCAAATTTCAAGGAGTGATATCCACATATCATGATTTGGAAAATGGTACGCCACAAGGAGGAATTCTAAGCCCCCTCCTTTTCAACATCCTCATGGAGAATATAGCCTCACTTCAGCTACCTGAAGGAGTTAATATATTTATCTATGCAGATGATGTATGTGTAATAGCTCGAGGGCCAGTCAGGACAATAAAAATGCAAAGAGCACTCAATGCCATCAGCCACAAATCCAATGAGCTTGGACTAAAAATTAACATTGCCAAAACAAAAGCAATGACAATCAAAGCCCCAAACCCCGTACAACCACTCACAATAGGAATGGAACCCCTAGAATGGGTGGACCAATACACATACCTCGGGGTAATAATAGACAAACAGCTCACTTTCAAGCAAGAGATAAAAAATCTCAAGGAAAGAACAAATGCCAGAAATGCAGCTATGAGATATATGTGCAGGCTCAAGGATGGAGCAAATGAACACATCCAAAAGAAATACTATCTAGCCTGTTCCAGATCACTAGTAGACTATGCCGCCCCAACACTCCTGGGACTAACAGATCTACAAACAAGCACAATTGAAGTGATTCAAAACAATGCCATGAGGCTCATGTTGGGTGCCCCAATGTGGACAAGACTTTGCAACCTAAGGTTGGAAACCGGACTACCAACCCTCGAAGACAGAATTGCACTAAGAAATGCAAGCATAGTTGCAAAGATGTTCCTGTCAGACAGAGACTCAATCACCAAAAGACGAGTAAGAGAGGAACTATCCAAACATCCTGAAGTACAAACCCCAGATTCTTATGGCAAGGACCATAGCAATAACATCAAAAGACTTGGCCTTACAGAAACAATCCTACAATTAAAACCTGACACAGCACAAAGTACTATACACTTTCCACCATGGAAAAAACAAGTTGCTAAATTCAACTACACCAAACTCCCAAGGGCAAAAGAAAACTGCACAATAGAAGAACTCAGAAACGCAGCAGAAGCAGCAATAACCTCAGTAGAAACAACAGGGGCACAGATCTACTATACTGATGGCACAGTAGATCCTGGAACCCAAACAGCAGGAGCGGCAGTTCACTCCTGCAAGTTCAC
>NC_090741.1:98302665-98307665 GCF_036898095.1 Palaemon carinicauda | reverse complement strand
ACTTGGGCACTAGTAAGCAAGGAGAAGCCCAAGGAGACTTGCTAGGTAGAGCAAGTTTATGCTTCAGTAGATACTCGACCTCCTCTTGCATTACCTTCCGTTTTTCAAAATTGATTCGATAGTAGTTTTGTCGTACAGGACGAGTTCCTGGCAATAACTCGATGTCGTGAGAAATAACACTGCATTCTCGGGGATTATCACTGCATACATCTTCATACTGTCGTAGCAGATTCTCAATATCACACCGTTGCTCCTCATTTAGGTGCTGTAGATACTGCGGAAGAAATTCTAAGATTTCTTTATTAGAAAATTCAGCCCAAGATGGGATTTCATCTAGGCTTAAAGAATTTACATCCTTTAAGGTGGTGGACTTTTGTTTTACAATATCAGTGTCTCTGGAACAAAATAGAGCAGCAGAGGAATCTGCATGATATTCTTTAAGCATATTGACATGGACTAACCGAGTGCTTTTACGTCTATCTGGAGTTTTTATGATATAATTCTGATTATTTAAAAGTTTGTATAACATAAGGGCCAGACAACTTACTTTTAAAAGGAGAACCAGTAATGGGATAGAAGGCCAAGACTAAATCTCCCACATTAAACTTCCCATCTTTACTGATTTTATCATACCTAATTTTCATCTCGTCTTAATTTTTACACAAGTTGTTTAGAGCAAATTTATGAATCTTATTAATATTTCCCTTTAATTTCTGTAGGTACTGACTCACTGTTATAGCCTCTACGTTATACTTGTCAAGTAACTTCATCTTTAACTACTTGTAAAGGACCACGTACTTTACGACCATATAGCATTTCAAAAGGTGATACACCTAGAGACTCAGAAGGTACTTCCCTAATTACAAATAGTAAATAGTCTATGCCTTCATCCCAATCAGATTCAATACAAAACTTCCTAAGCAACGACTTTAAAGTCTGATGATGCCGTTCTAATGCTCCCTGAGATTCTGGGTGATAAGGAGATGAGAGACACTGTTTTATACACAACTCATTCATAGTTTTCTGAAAAACATCACTAGTAAAATTAGAGCCCCTATCACACTGGATTTCCTTAGGAAACCCGTAAGTTGTAAATACTTTGAGTAAGTGGTTAAGAACATTTTTAGAGAAAATATTCCTGACTGGAAGTGCAATAGGAAATTGTGAGGTAGGGCACATTATAGTCACAAGATATTAATTGCCTCTCTTTGTCTTTGGCAGTGGACCTACACAATCTATGATAATTCGATGGAATGGCTCATGAGGTACAATAATAGGATTCAAATGTGCCTTTTGTATAACCTCATTAGGCTTACCGGCAATTTGACAAATATGAAAATGTTTAATGAAATTTACAACATCAGCCTTCATTTTAGGCCAGAAAAAATCATAAGCTAAACGGTTGTAAGTTTTAGTAATTCCAAAATGTTAATAAAAACTATGAGCGAGCTCCAATAAATCTTTACGTAAATCATGAGGGACTACTAACTGTTCTCTGTCACTCCATGTTTCATCATTACCCAGCCTAGGAGGTCTATATAACCTGAAAAGTAGGTCATCCATAAAGTAATACCCAGGTACCTTTTCCATTCCTTTCTCCAATGCTTGCTTATAAACACCCTTAAAAGTTGGATCTTCTCTCTGTAACTTAACAAGGCTTTTCTTGTTCATTTTTACTTTATCTGCGAGGTTAGGTACACTTACTTTCACTATCATTGTTAACCATACTGCGGGTCGTCACATTAACACAACCCTCCACTTTTGACTCCTTTTCATTTTCACTTTCCTCTATTATTCCAGGAGTTTCATACATTATCAGATTGGGTAACAACAGTTCTCCAGCAAGATCGTTACCAAGTAACACCTGTACATTTGGCAAGGGGAAATTTCCTTCTCTAACATCCATTTTTACTTTACCAGTTACATACGGACAAACCATGAACACTTCTGTAAGCGGCAATAGTTCAGCGTCTGTTAAATCCCTGACTATGACATTTTCATCAAGCAATGTGAGATTTGGAACAACACTTAATTAAAATGCTTTGGTTTGAACCTGTATCCCTTAACATTCTTACTTTAATGTGTTTATCACTACTGTGCAATGATATTGTACCGTTACAAATGAATTTTTCAAACAAATTCTTATCCTGTGATACACAATGCATTGCAGACTCTTTACCAGTGTCTGATTTGTGTCCTGGGAAAATCTTAACTGGAGCTCTGTTTTCAGTTACTTTTCCCTTCTTACATGCAGGATTTGGCCAATTGCTAATCATGTGGCCTTACTTCTTACAATAATTGCAAAACAAACCCCTATCAGTCCTCCCATCTTTATCACCCAGCGGTTCTGCTCTATGTTGTTTTACATTACCCAGACTCCCTTGATGTATTAATGAATAATTATCAGCCAAAACAGCTGCCTTTTTTAGATCCTTCTCTTCCTTATCAGCTATATACAACATGATATTATGAGGGAGACGTCTCTTAAATTCCTGTTACAATGAGATTAAATAATTCC
This sequence comes from Palaemon carinicauda, assembly GCF_036898095.1. Taxonomy (NCBI): domain Eukaryota; kingdom Metazoa; phylum Arthropoda; class Malacostraca; order Decapoda; family Palaemonidae; genus Palaemon; species Palaemon carinicauda. Next base: position 98,305,147 of record NC_090741.1, on the reverse strand, counting down.
TCATAAGTATCTACATAATCTGAGTCAATCCACTTCTTAAACAACCTTAATTTTTCTGCAGCAAATTCAGTCCAAGTCTTAATATGGGGCTTAACATAATTACGAAACTTTTGACGATAACCTTCACTAGTTACAGCATATGCATCTAAAACAGCTTTTTTGATTACCATATAGCTCGATTCGCCTACCAGACTACCAACAACAGTGGCAGCCTTCCCGACCAACTTAGGCTTAATAAGCCACACCCATTGTTCAAGAGGCCATTTCATGTAAGAAGCCAAGTCTCTTTCTTAAAAAAACACATCAACTTCAGTCTCATCGAACTTAGGAACTAACTTGATGCATCTAGTCCTAACAAATTTCATTGTTTGTTTAGCTTCTAGTTCTAATTCTCGTTCTCTATTTTCCATAGCTAACCTAATTTTACTCTCTTCCACTTGCTGAGCTAACTGAGCTTCATAGACTAATTTAGCTTGAACAAACTCCAATTCCTTTTGCTGTCTTTCTAATAAAGCCTGATTTTCTATTTCCAACTCTCTTTTTTTCTTCTCTAGTTCAGCATTTATGGTTTCCTTTTTCTTCTCTAGTTCAGCATTTATGATTTCCCTTTTCGTTTGCTCTAACTGAATAGCCAGCTTCATATACTCTACATCCGACGATTTATCACCCACGTCTACGATATATTTGCTGCCCTCAGAACTATCCACTAGGTCTTCACTTATACAATGCTGTACTATGTAATTACGTACTACATCCTTCTTTGCATTAGAAGGAAGGGCTACCCCAAATTTAGCTGCTAACAACAAAAGTTCATTCTTATTAGCGACAACAATGGAAGTCAGGTGTGACGCTGGGTCACTATGAAAATCATCAACACTAAAGAGCGGCATTTTGAGTTAAGAGACGCCTACCTGTTAGTAACACCTTGTAAACAATTGTTACTTCTGAAAGTAGGATATATAGTCTACACCATATACTGTGTTAAACACTTGAAATCATAATAAATGTGCACAATGGAAACTTGGAAGCGAATTCTGAAGTTAACACCTCGGAAAAGAATGCTTCGGACAAGGATAATTAGTTATAACGATCATTTACCGAACTACCCATGTCGACGGCTGCTAAGCAAAATATGTTACCTTAAGATTTTCCGCTGAATGCTCCAAATACAACGAAAGTGGTAAATCAGTGCTGAAGACCCGATTATAAACTATATTGGCTTAGTTACAACCGTAATTAAAGTTTAAAGACACCTAAAGTCGATGGTGGCTCGCGGACAGAACAATAGAGATACCTCGTTAGCACAAAAAATAAATCTTACTCTAAAAGGATTACAGTATCACTGTTCAAACATCACCGAATTACTTGCGCACTGTAACATTAATACTCAACACATGATAATCATATCCCACGATCAGAATACAAAATGTTACGTTGAAATGGATTTGGGCAGAATTTAATTTAAAATCAAGTAGATCCCGGACACAGGCCCCCAATTGTCAAGGTTCAAGTTAAATCCACAAAATTAACAATAGGTTATATGGAAAAAACAATAAAATAATTACATTTAATTAACAAAACTTCACATATCAAAATATTACCAATTAATTAGCATAACCAACATAACAAAAAAACTAAATATTCTGCCTAATACCAAATCAAAATTATCATATGGTATAATAACCGTACTCACAATATACAGAGAAGTTCTTTACAAGTGTTTACGAGGCAGGAGCCGGGGCGAGAGACCCAAGTGGCAAATAAGCCAGAGCAAAGGTAAACGTGAGGTGGGGATGGGGAGAGAGGGGGAGTAAAGAGAAAGAGACAGGAGGGGGAATCAGAAGGTAGGTTTCACAAGGATACTGGAGAGCTACAATTTAACTTAATTTCAGAATTTCGTACTTTACGAAAGAAGGTTACCATTATTTATTTATTTAAGTATATACAATATGTACACGGATCCGTTTAATTAATGAAGAAGGCCGGTACTTTCCAAAGTCTTTCTTTAATCCTTATGATTGCCTCCATCATGAGGCTCAATACTAGACAATACTCTAAAAGTTTTATTCCAGCTGTAACCAAGTTGTGGAATCAAGAATACTATGGTACTAGAATACCTTTTATTATAATACAAAAATTCAAACTTATAAATATATGCAAATTTAAATACATTTATATTCCATGGACAATAGAAAACAAACAAATATTCTCCGATATCAAAGGTGGATAACGATATCAATTTTATTTATATTGATTCTGGATCTATTAAAATCTGTGATTGGGAATTGGAAGGAAAATTTTTTCGCTGGATTGGAATCGGGAAATAAATTTGTTTGGTCAAATAATGGAAAATATGACAGAATTCATTTAATGTAATGGATCCGGGAAAACAGAAAAAATTACTTAGACAGAACGAACCAGGTGCAACGAAGTAATTTTAAAAATGTATTTCGGTGACTTGATTGGACAATCAATTTCCATT
>NC_090741.1:98297665-98300165 GCF_036898095.1 Palaemon carinicauda | reverse complement strand
GAAGAATTACAATGGTAATGATATTGGTATATAATACAAAAAATATACTCTTGGTATATATAATTATTATTGTTATTTGAGTTATTATTTTGATTTTTATCATTATTCCATTTAAATGACCAAGCATTTTTGTTGTGTTTTACCTGCTGGTGAATATCATTATGCAAGTAAAGTAACTATGTTATCTTGTGCAATACATTATATATATATATATATACATATATATATATATATATATATATATATATATATATATATATATATATATATATATATATATATATATATATATACTATATATATATATAATATATATTATAATTTATATATATATATATATATAATATATATATATATATATATAATATAAATATACTATATATATATATATATATATATATATATATATATATATATATATATATATATATATATATATAATATATATATATATATATATATATATATATATATATATATATATACATGTATGTGTGCTTTTGTGTACGGGAATTTATTTAGATGCATGTTAATATCTTCTTAATTTTCACTGCCATTTTACGACCGATGGAAAGGCAAAATATTGTTACATTTTCATAAACGCATATAGAAATATGGATAAGATATGAATAAGGAGCAATTCTTCTTCAAATTAATGGCTTTTTAGTATTTGACGGAGAGGTATAATGGTTCAATTTTGTTGGGTTCCAGCACATGTAGGTGTGTCTGGGAATGGGAAGGCATATTCAATGGCAAAAAATGCTGCATCAGAGTTGCTGCCAAGAAGGTATCCATTCCCTGTAATGATATCCTACCTAACATCAAGAAATCGTTTTGCAATCAATGGCAACAGCACTTGGATAGTTTCGATGGCAGTAAAATGAGAGAAGTAACAAATGTCATATCTCCTTGGAGGTATGACATGATGCCCCGAAAATGGGAGACGACTCTTTGTCGTCTCCGTATTAGTCACACTCGGTTGACACACGAGTTTCTGCTGAAGGGCCAACACCAACCGTATTACATCAGTTTAGACCGAATGCCCCAATTTTAATAAATAAAGAAATAGATATCTGTTTAAGGCTCGAGGTGAGGATGGCAGGTTCACCCTTGCCAAGATTCTTGGACATGATGTGTCCTACTATGCTAGTGGCATCTTTAGATTCATTTCTGAAGCAGGTCTTCTGAAAACTATTTAACTTCTATAATGACATTCAACGTTTATGGTTTTAATTGGATGTTCTTTTATTCTTTATATAAAATAAATTATATCGGCGTCAATTACCTTAGATGTCAGGATGCCTGAAAACTTTAAATCAATCAATCAATCAATCTTCAAACTGAGGAACATTAAGAAAATATTATCCCCATATAGTCTAGTAGATATGTCGAATAAAATGGCCAAGAAGTTCACTTTCGGAAGAAAGCATGAAAATTTGCATACAAGGTTATTGAGTAGGCTGAATCCATTTCTAACCGGATCCACGCTGGCAAACCAAGGGGTCTTACTCAAAATCGAGAAATCCATAATGGCCGCGTTGCGTATTGCCAATTTTTATATTTTATCAGAACTTTGGTTCTATTTGACATAGAAGCATTATCTTGGTGTTGATTTATAGGTTTTCAGGGTCAAGGAATTCAATGAGTTACACTAAAATACCATAAATAATATTTTGAGCAAAATCCAAAATGGCTACTTTCAGCTGGTAATGCAAATATCAATCTAGTTAAACGTTTTTCTTCTGTGTGGCACATAGCATCTTATGGCTAAATATAGGTCTTAAGTACAAGAAATTTGGTTACATTTTACTATAATTTGTAGACAAAATAAGAACCAGTAACTGGTTATCTAAACACTTAACATATATGGTAAACAACTCAATAAATTATTGTTTTACTTTTGTTTAGTTCTCAGGAAGATCGTACATATATATCATTCCATAATTCTTATGTTTAATTCTGTTTTCAGAAACTGCCATTAATCTGATGATTTGTTTCATTTTCAGAACTGGTCATTATCATGAAAATATTTGTTTTATTTTCAGGACATATATCTGATTAGGCTACATTTTGTATGACAAAACCGAAATATTTTATCTAGATATCTCACTTATGTAAATACAACTGGAGAAGCTCTTCGGGTTTCCGAGAAAACAAGACTTCCTCACAACTGGAAAAGCTTCTTGCGTGTTGACAGCAACAAGGTGGAACTCTTTAGATTTCTAGCCAATGTGATCAAATCTGAATTAACAGTGCTAGGAAAGATGCTGGTCACAACAAAAGGTCAGAATGTTGCCTCCTCCTCAACACTTGATGTTTCTGGGCTTCAACCATGCACTCATGAAGAAGCAGACTACCGAATGATGCTTCACTGCTTCCATGCCTACAGCAATAACATGAAGAGGATTATGGTGCATGCGACTGACACAGATGTCTTTATTCTAGCCATTGTGACTGCTATCAGCATGATAGATTGTGATCTCTTGCTAGAATTTGGTCA
>NC_090741.1:98274158-98297165 GCF_036898095.1 Palaemon carinicauda | reverse complement strand
GGAGAGAACACTTAAGAGAGTAATGAAAAAAACTGAAATGGATAGATAGAGAGAAAGGCCCATAAAAGAAGTAATCAGGATGAGGGGTGCATTTGTAAATGATGTAATCTATATGTTTTTGGAACCTCCTTACAGAAAATTTGCTTTCATATTTCTATGAAGAATTACAATGGTAATGATATTGGTATATAATACAAAAAATATACTCTTGGTATATATAATTATTATTGTTATTTGAGTTATTATTTTGATTTTTATCATTATTCCATTTAAATGACCAAGCATTTTTGTTGTGTTTTACCTGCTGGTGAATATCATTATGCAAGTAAAGTAACTATGTTATCTTGTGCCATACATTTATATATATATATATATATACATATATATATATATATATATATATATATATATATATATATATATATATATATATATATATATATATATATATATATATATATATATATATATATATATATTTATATATATATATATATATATATATATATATATATATATATAATATAAATATATATATATATATATATATATATATATATATATATATATATATATATATATATATATATATATATATATATATATATATATATATATATATATATATATATATATATATATACATGTATGTGTGCTTTTGTGTACGGGAATTTATTTAGATGCATGTTAATATCTTCTTAATTTTCACTGCCATTTTACGACCGATGGAAAGGCAAAATATTGTTACATTTTCATAAACGCATATAGAAATATGGATAAGATATGAATAAGGAGCAATTCTTCTTCAAATTAATGGCTTTTTAGTATTTGACGGAGAGGTATAATGGTTCAATTTTGTTGGGTTCCAGCACATGTAGGTGTGTCTGGGAATGGGAAGGCATATTCAATGGCAAAAAATGCTGCATCAGAGTTGCTGCCAAGAAGGTATCCCATTCCCTGTAATGATATCCTACCTAACATCAAGAAATCGTTTTGCAATCAATGGCAACAGCACTTGGATAGTTTCGATGGCAGTAAAATGAGAGAAGTAACAAATGTCATATCTCCTTGGAGGTATGACATGATGCCCCGAAAATGGGAGACGACTCTTTGTCGTCTCCGTATTAGTCACACTCGGTTGACACACGAGTTTCTGCTGAAGGGCCAACACCAACCGTATTACATCAGTTTAGACCGAATGCCCCAATTTTAATAAATAAAGAAATAGATATCTGTTTAAGGCTCGAGGTGAGGATGGCAGGTTCACCCTTGCCAAGATTCTTGGACATGATGTGTCCTACTATGCTAGTGGCATCTTTAGATTCATTTCTGAAGCAGGTCTTCTGAAAACTATTTAACTTCTATAATGACATTCAACGTTTATGGTTTTAATTGGATGTTCTTTTATTCTTTATATAAAATAAATTATATCGGCGTCAATTACCTTAGATGTCAGGATGCCTGAAAACTTTAAATCAATCAATCAATCAATCTTCAAACTGAGGAACATTAAGAAAATATTATCCCCATATAGTCTAGTAGATATGTCGAATAAAATGGCCAAGAAGTTCACTTTCGGAAGAAAGCATGAAAATTTGCATACAAGGGTTATTGAGTAGGCTGAATCCATTTCTAACCGGATCCACGCTGGCAAACCAAGGGGTCTTACTCAAAATCGAGAAATCCATAATGGCCGCGTTGCGTATTGCCAATTTTTATATTTTATCAGAACTTTGGTTCTATTTGACATAGAAGCATTATCTTGGTGTTGATTTATAGGTTTTCAGGGTCAAGGAATTCAATGAGTTACACTAAAATACCATAAAATAATATTTTGAGCAAAATCCAAAATGGCTACTTTCAGCTGGTAATGCAAATATCAATCTAGTTAAACGTTTTTCTTCTGTGTGGCACATAGCATCTTATGGCTAAATATAGGTCTTAAGTACAAGAAATTTGGTTACATTTTACTATAATTTGTAGACAAAATAAGAACCAGTAACTGGTTATCTAAACACTTAACATATATGGTAAACAACTCAATAAATTATTGTTTTACTTTTGTTTAGTTCTCAGGAAGATCGTACATATATATCATTCCATAATTCTTATGTTTAATTCTGTTTTCAGAAACTGCCATTAATCTGATGATTTGTTTCATTTTCAGAACTGGTCATTATCATGAAAATATTTGTTTTATTTTCAGGACATATATCTGATTAGGCTACATTTTGTATGACAAAACCGAAATATTTTATCTAGATATCTCACTTATGTAAATACAACTGGAGAAGCTCTTCGGGTTTCCGAGAAAACAAGACTTCCTCACAACTGGAAAAGCTTCTTGCGTGTTGACAGCAACAAGGTGGAACTCTTTAGATTTCTAGCCAATGTGATCAAATCTGAATTAACAGTGCTAGGAAAGATGCTGGTCACAACAAAAGGTCAGAATGTTGCCTCCTCCTCAACACTTGATGTTTCTGGGCTTCAACCATGCACTCATGAAGAAGCAGACTACCGAATGATGCTTCACTGCTTCCATGCCTACAGCAATAACATGAAGAGGATTATGGTGCATGCGACTGACACAGATGTCTTTATTCTAGCCATTGTGACTGCTATCAGCATGATAGATTGTGATCTCTTGCTAGAATTTGGTCATGGTACTCACTTTCGGTATATTGGAGCACATGTCATAGCTAGTGAGCTTGGCAATGATTACTGCAGAAGCCTCCCATTCATGCATGCCATATCAGGATGTGACACGGTGTCTTCATTTAGCTCTGTCGGTAAGAAGACTGCATGGGAAGTATGGAAATCATTTCCAGAAATCACTGAAGTGTTTCAAAGACTATCTGCTACTCCACGTGAAGTTACAGAAGCGGACCTGAAGAAACTTGAAAGATATGTGGTTCTGCTGTACTCTCGCACATTGCAACTCACTGATGTAAATAAAGCCAGGAAGCACCTCTTCTCCTACTGTAATCGGAAGCTGGAAAACATCCCACCGTCATGTGCAGCACTTCTACAACATGTAAAGCGTGCTGCTTATCAAGCTGGATACATCTGGGGTCAGGCATTGGAAGCCAGTCCAACACTTCCGAGTCCTTCTGAGTGGGGGTGGACACTTGACAGTGAGAGAATGTGGGTGCCCTTATGGAGTACCCTGCCAGAAGCATCAAAGGGCTGCAGAGAACTCATTAAGTGTGCCTGTAAAATACGGTGCATAGGAAGATGTCAGTGTGCTAAAGCAAGCCTCCCGTGCACACAGCTGTGTTTTTGTGGTGGACAATGTGAAGAGGCCATTGACAGATTAGATTAAGTTTATTTCTTGAAATTTATAAAACATTTCAATATTTTGTTTTCATCTTAATACTGTTTCAGTAAAACCATTTGTCCAATGTATATTCCCAATATAATAAGAAAATGACAAGTGTACATCTCTATTCTTTGTGCGTTACGAGAAAGAACAATATTGCTTTCAATGGTTCATCGAAATTTATTTAAACTGTAACTAGATTTTTTTTACTGGTGAACATATTATAGGAATCAAAATGCTTTATTGAATTTCTTGTCCCAAAACCTATTAATAAGAGTGAAAAGGTGAATAAAGTAGTTATAGGCCGAATAGACAAATAGTTTACTGGTTTGCATTATGCATGGAGGGCAGCCATCTTGAATTCTGTTCTAAATTACATTCTATGTTTTTTTAAAGAGTCTTATTGCATTCCTTGACCCTAAAAACCTATATATCTAAATTAAGATCATGTTTCTAGGTAAAAAAGAACCAATGTTCTGATGAAATAACAAAATCGGCAATACGCAGGGCGGCCATTTTGTATTTCTTAATTTTGAGTAGGACCCCTTGGTTTGCCAGCGTGGATCCGGTTAGAAATGGATTCAGCATACTTAGAAACCCCTGTATACAAATTTTCATGCTTTCTTCCGGAAGTGAACATCTTTTTGACATATCTGCTGGACTAATATAATCACAACCGAAATAAATCACACTGCAATGAAATATCTTCATTAATACAGATATTAGTTAAAAATTCAATAAAATATTTTCTGTCTCTGTTTTTAAGCATTGTTTTTCCATGACAGAAAAGTTGTTCCTTTATAATTGCTTGATAAAATAATTATTGGTTTAAGATCATTTACATTTGTATATATCCTTAGAATGAATTGTCATTGATTACATTTGAAATTTATTTTATGAATTCTCTAGAGGGAATTAAAAAATATATTTGAGATAATCGACACCTATTTGTCACAAAAAGAAACTATCCTCGAATAGAAAGATCCATATTTGGATACATTTGAAATATCTTTGACTCGTACTTGTTTCAAGATTGTCTAAAGAGAGATAAAAAACTGTTACAGACTACAAAATCAAAACATTGTTCTCTAGTCTTTGGTAGTGCCATAGCCTCTGTACCACGGTCCTGCACTGTCTTGGGTAACTTAGAGTTCTCCTGCTTGAGGGTACATTCAGGTATTCTATTTTATCTGTATTTCCTTTCCTCATTGGGCTATTTTCCCTGTTGTAGACCTTGGGCTTATAGCATCATGCTTTTCCAACTAGAGTTGTAGCTTAGATTATAATAACAATGGTAATAATATTAGCTTAGCTTATAATCATAATGAAAATAATAATAATAATAATAATAATAATAATTATAATAATAATAAAAATAATAATAATAATAATAATAATAAAGGAGTAATTTGTCGTACATATTAAAAACCTCGTGCCCAATACCCATATATCACAGTCATAAAATTAAAAAGTGTTGTTCGTTGTGTTAAGCGAATTTCATTATTCTGATATGAAATCGCGACTCTTTTCGCCGAAGGATAAGTTTCTCTACCGAATTATATTTTGGGAGATGTTTGCATGAACCATGAGGTCGTTATAGGGAGTAAACATTTCATGAATAAAAAATTGGTGTTTGAATTATGGACTTGGTTTCAAAATTGCTGCGTTCGTCTTTTGGATGATTCGGGTGCAAAACACACACACACACACACACACACACGTGCGCGCGCGCGCGCACGTGTGCGTGCGCCCTCAAACACACATACACACATCTGTGCATTACAAGATATAAAGTCAAGGTAATTCTAATATAGTCAAGAAAATAAATTGTATTAATTTTTATTATGGAAATTACTATTGTTGAAATGTGATCTCTCTCTCTCTCTCTCTCTCTCTCTCTCTCTCTCTCTCTCTCTCTCTCTCTCTCTCTCTCTCTCTCTCTCTCTCTCTCTCTCTCTCTCTCTGCCTTTCAAGTTTGTAAAAGCTTGATATACAAAGGATAATATTAGCTCTGCCCTTATATTTTCAAGTTCAATACGAAAGATAAGAATAATAGAATTCTTAATAATGACGATTATAATAATAATGATAATCATAATAATGATACGATGCAACTGCAATATGTACCAGCATTGTATTTTATAATTTTCTATTTCATCTTTTTCTTAAAATTCTTTTTAGTTTTTTTTCCAAATTCATATTTGGGTTTAAACAAGTTTAATTTTAATAATCACTTTCAGATTTCCTGTTACCATTAACATGTTTCAAAATTCAGGTCAATCTGGTTTCCCTTGAGTGATAACTATCTTTAATATGAGTTCTCTCAGGATTGTCTTCGTTTCTCGTTTAAAATTAATAAGTTACAATATCAAAGTTCTCATAATATTTTCCTTATAAAATATGAAAGTTATAGACTGAGATTAAATTTCAGTGTGATTTTATTGTTGTAAAACTCAGAATTTTAAAGTGACATTGATTTCACGTTTATATTTTCATTAATTCTACAGTTACTCCTCTTCTCGAATTATCATTGCAGCTGTTAATTGCAGTCCTTATTTTAATTATTGTAGAGGCTGTCTGATGAAAGGACTGTTATTGATTTGAGCTATATAGAGGTGTTGTAAACGTTCTACAGGCTTCCTAGTGAGTGCAAGTGGTGATGTATCTAGTGATTTGACTGACTTTTAGATGGTTTTCTCATGAAATTTTGACAAGTCTTTCATTTACCGGTATTTGGATTATTTTCTGATTTGACAGTTTTGTCCTAAGGTTTTTCTAGTGATTTTAGCAGGTTTTATCACTCGATCTGTAATCACAAAACAGGATTCTTTTACAATTTTCAGTAACCAAAATCTTGAATTATTTTTCAATTTAGAATTATATATCTGGATTGGACATGGCATTATTCATCTAAGTTTCTTGATCAGAAATATATATAATTTCTCTCTCCCCAAAATCATGACATTTACATAATAAAATGGGGAGAGTCGAAAATATCAGAATTTGTTGTCTAGTTCCATTAGCATCTGTTTCAAACTGATGTAACTCAATATTGTTTCAAATAAGGCAAAAGTGCTAAAAAGATAACACTTGTCCAATTCGAGATGTGACAGAATAGAGATCTTCCTCAGTCATTCCGACTTGACATAAACTGGCTTTGCAAATGTCCTCCACCTGAAGTTTCGCTTTGGACGGTCCCGCAGAGAGTCTTCGTTTAACGCGATATCGCAAATGACATTGCCGGAGACAAATCGAATTTAGGACAAGAGTGACTTGCTACAGTTTAGGCATTATCGGGTTTTACTGGAAGAGGCTGGATACACTACTAAAGGTTATTGTCTTGCTCTTCGTCAAGTTATCTGGATACCATATATATGGATAAATAATAATAATAATAATAATAATAATAATAATAATAATAATAATAATAATAATAATAATAATCCCCCTATATAATAAAGACCATGTGTCTGGATATATATATATATATATATATATATATATATATATATATATATATATATATATATATATATATATATATATATATATATATATATATAATGTGTGTGTGAGTGTGTCTTTCTCGTCACGCCTAACAGCCCATTGCCAGGCATATAACTTTGGACTCTCTCTGCCCCTTGATAGGGAGAGACAGAGTAGTCAGTCCCTGGTGTGCATGTTCTCTAGTCCTGCGTAGTACCGTAGCCTCTGTACCATAGTTTTACAATGTCTTGGGTTAGCTATTCTCTTGCATGAGGGTACACTCAATCAAACTATTCTATGTTTACACATTTCCTTTCCTCACTGGGCTATTTTCCTTGTTAGAGCCCTTGGTCTTATAACATCTAACTTTTCCAACTAGGGTTGTAGCTTTGCTGCTAATACTGATAATTATTGTAATTATAATAATAATGATTTTTTTTTTAAGATAGATCTTCTTTTAAGCAGATTTCCTTGAAGATTATGGCAGCCTCAGTGGCATTTGTCTTGTAATTGAGCGTCTCGATCGCTCTGACCTTTCTTCTTTCATGATTACTGCATGCCTTACACGACTCAAGAGATGTTCCTCCTCCTCTCCTGCCATAGGAACACCACCCAATGTCTTACCAACATCAACGAGGACGACGACGACCAGTGGCCTGACAGCTTGCCTTTAACTGAGACTTTCCGGACGATCACCTCAGCCAATAAGCAGTCAGCTAGAGATTCACCTGGCATACGATCTGAGCAGCAGAACAGATTGCCTGCTGCTGAGCCCCACTCAGGCAGCACTTTAAACCTTAAATTATGTTCCCAATAGCATAGCCTCATGGATGGTGGCAATAGCATAATTGATTTTAGATCAGTGTTGTTCAGATATAGTTATCATAACCCATTAGGAAGAAGTCCAGGTGAATGACACTTATGATGGCCAGAAAATTCAGCCATCCCTAGCAATCCATCAGTCTTGAAATTTTAGGAACCCACGAACGTACACTCCCTAAATGTGGTGGCGTACCATCTTACTATGAAAATATGGTAGGTTAAAGGCTATGTAGTTGAGGGGCCACATATCCAATTAACATCTGCAGAAATCAATATCTTGATGAAAAATGTACCCATAATTCTATTGCACTGGATCTCATACCACCTATTCACCTCAGACCTATCAAGGTGAAGCTCTCTAGTCATGTGATGTTCTTGTTCCCAGATTCTCACAATGTGCGTTCAGTTTCCTTGAAATGCGAAAGGTATCCTCATCAATAAAAACAAATATTTGAGAACGTTTTATCTTATTCATTGTAGCATGTTAAATGCGTAGTTTGTCTCGGTTTATCACTTGGCTCGGTTTCCAGTTGAGTTACTCTTTGCAAGAGTACAATCGAAAGTTTTTGTGTAGGACTTAATACATTGTTGAATTCGGTAGCTGTAAATGTGTGACAGCAAAATGGATGGACTTTGTAGAAAAGAGATCAGAGGCTTGTATAACATGATCTATGTTTTCCTGAGATGTTGTTGGTCGTTCACTCCTTCCTTTATCCAATACTGTTCCTGTCCCCATAAATTTCTTATTCCATCTTCTCTCTATAAAAAAAAAGATAACACTTGTCCAAATAACACTTGTCCAATTGGAGATGTGACAGCATAGAGATCTCCCTCAGTCATTCAAACTTGGCCTAAACTGGTTACGCAAATGTCCTCCGCCTGAAGTTTCGCTTTGGACGGGCCCGCATAGAGTCTTCTTTTAACGCGATATCGCAAATGACATTCCCGGAGACAAATCGAATTTAGGACCAGAGTGACTTGCTAGAGTTAAGGCATTGTTGGGCTTACTGGGAGAAGCTGGTCACACTACTAAGGGTTATTGTCTTGCTCCTTGATCAAGTTATTTAGATACCATGTATTTGAATAAATAATAATAATAATAATAATAATAATGATAATAATAATAATAATAATAATAATAATAATAATAATAATAATAATAATAATAATAATAATAATAAAACATACTTGTCGTAAGATACTTGATTCGTAGAATAAACAGATGAGTAATTTGTCTTACATATAAAAAAAAAAAACTCGTCCCCGATGAGCATATATTACAGTCATAAAATTAGTAAGTGTTTTTCGTCGTGTTAAGCGAATTTCGTTATTCTGATATGAATTCGCGACTCTTTTCGCCGACGGATAGGTTTCTCTGCTGAATCATATTTTGGGGAAATATTTGCATGAACCATGAGGTCGTTATAAGGAGTAAAGATTTCATGAATAAAGAATCGATGTTTGAATTATGGATTGGGTTTCAAAATTGATGCGTTCTTCTTTTGGCTGATTCGGGTCCACACACACATACACACACCGCACACATGCACACACACACACATCTGTGCTTTACAAGAAATAAAGTGAAGGGAAAATTAATATATTCCAGAAAATAAATTGTAATAGTTTTAATTAGGAAAATTACTATTGTTGAACTCTCCTATTTTCTCTTAAAATATCATTCTCTCTCTCTCTCTCTCTCTCTCTCTCTCTCTCTCTCTCTCTCTCTCTCTCTCTCTCTCTCTCTCTCTCTCTCTCTCTCTCTCTCTGCCTTTCTAGTTTGTAGAAGCTTAATATACGAAGGATAATGTTAGCTGCGTCCTTATATTTTCAAGTGCAATACGAAGAATAAGAATAATAGAATTCGTAATAATTATGATGATTATAATAATGATAACCATAATAATGATACGATGCAACTGCAAGGCTTCCCAGCATTGTATTTTATAATTTTCTATTTCATCGTTTTCTTAGAATTCTTTTTAGTTTTCTTTTAAATTCCTGTTGGGGTTTAAACAAGTTTAATTCTAGTATTCTCTTCAAGATTTCCTGTTACCATTAACATGTTTGAAAATTCAGGTCAATCTGGTATCCCTTCAGTGATAACGATCTTTAGTATTGGAGTTCTCTCAGGATTGTTTTCTTTTCTCTTTAAATATTAATAAGCTACAATGTCAACGTTCTCATATTATATTCCCTACGAATATATATAAAAGAGTTATAGACAGAGACGAAATTTCTCTGTGATTTTATTGTTGTAAAATCTCGAATTTCAAAGTGACAATGACCTCACGTTTATATTAATTTTACATTTACTCCTATTATCGAATTATCATTGCAGCTGCTAATTCTAGTCCTTATTTTTATGAAAGGACTGTTATTGATTTGAGCTTTATAGAGGTATTGTAAACGTTTTACAGGCGCTCAGGTGGTGTTATATTTAGTGATTTGACTGGACTTTAGATGGTTATCTCATTGGATTTTCACATTTACTAGTTTTTGGATTAATATTATTATTATTTTTATTATTTTTTTTTTTTGGGGGGGGGGACGGCAGTTATAACAAGATTTTTCCAGTGTTTTTAGCATGTTTTATGGCTTGATTTGTAATTGCACAACAGGATTCCTCTACAATTTCCAGTAACAACAATATTGAATTGATCTTACTATTAGAAATACATTTCTAGATATGACATAGCATTACACATCTAAATTTCTCGATCAGAAATTATATATATTTTTTTCTTTCCCAATAGTCATGAAATTTACATTGCAATTTGGAGAGCGTGGAACATATCAGAATTTGTTGTTTAGTTCCATTAGCATCTGTTTCAAACTGCTTTAAATTAATATTGTTTGAAACAAGGCAAAAGTGCTAAAAAGCACCTTTAGTACACCCCCCCCCCTGATCTTCTCTTCATAAAAACAAAAAGATAACACTTGTCCAAATAACACTTGTCCAACTGAAGATGTGACAGAATAGAGATCTTCCTCAGTCTTCCTTGGCCTAAACTGGTTATGCAAATGTCCTCCGCCTGAAGTTTCGCTTAGGACGGGTCCGCAGAGAGTCTTCGCTTAACGCGATATCGCAAATGACATTGCCGGAGACAAATCGAATTTAGGACCTGAGTGACTTGCTACAGTTTAGGCATTAACAGGCTTTACTGGGAGAGGCTGGACACACATCTATAGATTATTGCCTTGCTCTTCGTTCAAGTTATCTGGATACCATGTATATGAATAATAATAATAATAATAATAATAATAATAATAATAATAATAATAATAATAATCCCATTATATAATAAAGACCAAGTGTCTGGCTCTCTCTCTCTCTCTCTCTCTCTCTCTCTCTCTCTCTCTCTCTCTCTCTCTCTCTCTCTCTCTCTCATGAGTTGGCGAAACAAGAGCTTGACCGTCTGATAACAGTGGTCACTAGTAACTCCCACCAGTGTGACGGAAAAATATTCGCAGACATATTGAAACAATACGATCCAATAAACTGGAGCAAATATGCGTAAAACATCAGCAAAATAATAGAAGAAATTCCAAAGAAGATCCAAGTGATAAAGAGACTCATAAAGTAAGTCTACAGAGACTTATAAAGAAAGTCTACATCAATCAATACATTCCATCAAAGAACAATAAGAAGTCCAATATGGTGAATATGCTGATTGATGCATTGGGAAAAAGAATGCCAAAATGGTGTAATACATGTAAGATATGGTATTCATTAATTATCCTCAACAATTGATTAGAAAATGTGATGCCTGCCATGTTCCAACACACCCTACATGTGCTGAAATACAGCAAAAAAAAAAAATAAATAAAGACACAAAGGTATTTTGCTCAACATGCTTAGTCTGGACAGAAAATATAATTAAGTCGGGACTAAATCTGCAAATAGTTGAAGATAAAGAAGAGGACGAAGAAGAAACAGAAGAAAAAGAAGAAGAAGAAAAAAAAGAAGAAGAAGAGAAAAATGAACAGGATATGTGTAAGGATGCAGAGGGAATCATTGATATCACTTATGATGCCATCCAGCAACATACTATGAATAAATGAATTATCAGATGAAAACAAATAATAGACCCAAGAGACTCTACCCAGACCTACATACCTTTAGGGAAGAGCAAGAACAAGAAAAAAAGGAAAAAAAAAGATAGTCTGCAATTTGCTGAAAAGAGGGAATTGCAAATTTGGCGAAAGATGCTACTACAAGCATCCAAAGATATGCCATAATTATGAAATATATGGTAAATGTGCGTATTTAGACGGATATGGAGACGAATGCAAAGATCTCCATCCAAAAATATGCATAAACCTAAAAGAAGGAAAAGGATGCAGTTTCCACGAAAAATGTTGATATATGCATCTTGCAACCATGAATGAAAGTAAGAAAACTCAGCAAACTGAAAAGAAAAATGAAAGGAAAAATGAAGAAAAAGAAAAAAAAGCAGGCCGTGTATATACCGCACTATGAACCAAAAGCCCCAAGATATGGGGCCTTTCAACCCAAATATGCACATTTAGAGCCCAACTACAAAGAATGCATCTATAATGCCAGGGGTTGGTGCAGATATGGGGATAATTGCAGGTATACACACAGAAATAAATATGAAGGCGAAAGAGCAAATATAATAGAAAAGTTGGATTTTTTAATGTCAGAATTCCGGGAAATGAAGAAAAGAACACCATATCAGAACAGGAAGGAAGCATGGGAGAATTCATATAATTACCAATATTAAATAATGGGGATGAAACACAAACCATAATAGTGATGAATGCACAGGGTTTAGTCACGAGTAACTCTAAAAGGAAAATAGAGTTCTTAGAAGAACTAACCCAAATTGAAAAAAATAGATATATCAAATATAAGTGAAACATGGTATTCCCAAGAGACTCGCAGTGATGACCAGACAAAGGGTTTCCAAACTTATAGATCAGACAGAAAAATTAGGAATCAAGGGGGAACTGCAATATATGGAAGAGACATAAATCAAGGAAAAGTCTGTGAAAAATACAGCAAGACAGAATGTGAATTGATTGCGGTAGAATTGGAATTTGAAAAACTAGTGAATATTGTAGTTTAAAGACACCCAAATACTAAGGAGTTTGACATAATAATAGAAAAAATAGATTATATATGTAGAAACCATAAAGACTGGAATATACTCCTATCCGGAGATTTTAACTTTCCTTTCGTGGATTGGAAAGAACGGATAGAAGAAAGTGGTTGTATGTATACATATACAAAAGAGAGTAATAGTAGCGCAGAAGATAAGAGGCAATTTGAAAAGCTTCAAGATATGCCATTAGAACATAATATGCAACAAATAAACCACATTCCAACAAGAAAGGAAAATGTCCTAGATTTAGTATTTGTGAATGAGGTCAATTATGTTAAAGAAATAATAGTGTATAACACGGGAATTTCAGATCACAATGTCATAGAATTGATAGTCCATTCCAAAGCAAGTGATCACATAATTAATAAAAGCACAAAACTTTGGGAAGGATATGGAAAATATAATTTATACAGTAAGGATATAAAATGGTCAGAGATAAATGAAGAACTGAATAAAGAATGGAAAAATGTATTTTCATGTGATAATATACAGGTAAATACGGACATACTGTACAAAATACTGGAGAAAATTGTTGAAAAATATGTACTGAAAAAAAAAACAATAAACAAAAGACCTGCATACCAAGAGACAGAAGGTTCTTATTTCAGAAAATTAGAAAGTAGAAGAAAAATCTTGCAAAAGAAAAAAATGTGTGGAAAATGATGGAAATAAAATGTAAGATAGAAAATGCAGAACAAAAGATTATACAGTCGAAAGAAAATGAAAAAAGAGACTTAGAAGAAAGGACACTTCAAAATATAAAAAGAAACCCCAAAGTACTTTACTCCTATGCAAAAAAGATGAATAAAGGGATATTAGAAATAGGCCGTCTAAGAATTGAAGGACGGCTAACTAATGAAAAAAAAGGAAATATGCAACATATTAGCAGAAAAATATAAGAGTGAGTTCATGCCAAGAATTACGAATGAGAAGAATGAAACAAAAATGAGAGAAGAAAAGGTTGAATATCTAACGGATATAGATATTAATGATGCAGATATTGTCAAGGCTATAAATGAAATTAAAAATGGATCAGCAGCCGGACCAGTTGGAGTTCCAGCGATTTTGTTAAAAAAAACTGCAAACACTATCCCGAAGCCACTTGCAATACTGCTAAGACAAAGTGTAGATATGAGCAAGATATATGTTAAACATAAATTAGCTTATATAACCCCTATCTTCAGAAGTGGATCAAGACTAGAGGCAAGCAATTATAGACCTGTTAGTCTAACATCACATATTATGAAAGTGTATGAGAGGGTAATAAAAAAGAAAATAATGAACCATTTGGTTAAAGATAATTTGTTTAATATAGGTCAACACGGTTTTGTGCCTGGAAAAAGTACACAGACCAAACTGATAGCACACTATGAAAACATATACAAAAATATGATAAGTGAAAAAGACACATATGTGATCTATCTAGATTTTGCAAAAGCCTTTGACAAGGTAGACCATAATATATTAGAGAAAAAAATGAGAAAGCATAATATTGTGGGAAAGATAGGAAAATAGGTAAAAAAATTCCTACAAAACAGAAAACAGATAGTGGTTGCAAATGACGAGAAATCAGATGAAGCTCAGGTAATGTCTGGCGTGCCACAAGGTACGGTATTAGCTGCACTGCTGTTTGTTATCATGATCTCAGACAAAGACTGCGATGTTGAATACTCCGTAGTGAGAAGTTTCGCCGCTGACACAAGAATGAGTAGAGAAATTACTTGTGATGAAGATAGGAACTCACTACAAAGAGATCTAAACAAAATATATGAATGGGCGGAGATAAATAGGATGGTATTTAACTCCGATAAATTCGAGTCAATAAATTATGGAAACAGATAAGGAATGGTATATGCATACAAGGGACCTAATAATGAGACAATCACAAACAAGGAAGTAATTAAAGACCTTGGTATAATGTTAAATAGGAATTTGTTATGCAACGACCAAATAGCAACACTGTTGGCTAAATGTAAAGCAAAAATGGGAATGTTATTCAGACACTTTAAAACAAGAAAAGCTGAACACACGATTATGCTTTATAAAACTCATGTACGTAGTACACTCGATTACTGCAATGTGATATGGTACCCACACTACCAAAAGGATATTGCGCAAATAGAGAGTGTACAAAGGTCCTATACTGCTAGAATAGAGGAAGTTAAGGACCTTAACTACTGGGAAAGACTGCAATTTTTAAAACTATACAGTCTACAAAGGAGAAGAGAACACTACATGATAATACAAGCATGGAAGCAAATAGAGGGAATTACTGAAAACATCATGGAGCTAAAAATATCAGAAAGAATAAGCCAAGGTAGATTAATAGTGCCAAAAAATATACCAGGTAAAGTAATAAAGGCGCACAGGACATTAATCCACTACGCACCAGCATCGTTAATGCAGCGACTATTTAATGTGCTGCCAGCTCATCTAAGAAACATATCAGGAGTGAGCGTAGATGTGTTTAAGAATAAGCTCGATAAATACTTAAGATGCATCCCAGACCATCCAAGACTGGAAGATGCAAAATACACCGGAAGATGCATTAGCAACTCTCTGGTGGATATACGAGGTGCCTCACACTGAGGGACCTGGGGGAACCCAAACAAAAAATACGACAATAAGGCAATAATGCTCTCTCTCTCTCTCTCTCTCTCTCTCTCTCTCTCTCTCTCTCTCTCTCTCTCTCTCTCTCTCTCTCTCTCTTATATATATATATATATATATATATATATATATATATATATATATATATATATATATATATATACATGTGTGTGTGTTTGTGTGTGTGTATGCATGCATGTGTGTGTGTGTGTGTGTGTGTTTCTGGTCACGTCCAAAAGCATATTGCCAGGTGTACAACTTTGGACTCTCCCTGGCCCTTGGGTATAGAGAGAGGGAGTAGTCAGTCCCCGGTAAGCATGTTCTCTAGTCTTGGGTAGTGCCATAATCTCTGTACCATGGTTTTACAATGTCTGGAGTTAGCGTTCCTTGCTTGAGGTGACACTCAAGCACACTATTCTATGTTTACTTATTTCCTTTCCTCACTATGCTACTTTTCTTGTTGGAGCCCTTGGTCTTGTAACATTCGGCTTTTCCAACTAGGGATGTAGCTAAGTTGCTAATAATAATAATAATAATAATAATAATAATGATATCTTGGAAGTAGACCCTCTCCTAAGTAGGTTTCGTTGAAGATTATGTCAGCCTCAGTGGCATTTATCTTGTAATTGAGCATCTCAGTCGTTCTAACCTTTCTTCTTTCATCAATACTGCATGTCTTACAAGAGTCAAGAGATGTTCCTCCTCCCATCCTGCCATAGGAACACCACCCAATGTCTTATCAACATCGACGAGGACGACGATGATCAGTGGCCTAACAGCTTGCCTTTAATTGAACCAATACCAGTGAGCACCTCAGCCAATAAGCAATCGGCTTGAGACTCACCTGACTTAGGATTTGAGCAGCAGAACAGCGTGCCTGATGCTGAGACCCAGTCAGGCAGCGCTTTGTCCTTTTTGGGAGCTATGACCTTGAGTCTTAGAGCCCCTGATCGGAGATGCTGTCCGATCAATCTGAGAGTGTGTGTGCTTTGTCCAATCAGCACGCAGCACTAGTAGCTCACCCGGACCTACTCTAACTTCGACTACCTTGAACGTAGTAGCAGCCGACTGAGACGGATACCCTCCCAGCGAGCACCTCAGCCATTGGGAGAGCAGCTCCGTCCTAGACTTGATACAGCCTCTGCTCACGGAGACCAATCAGCAACCAGCAATCGATTTGACAGTCCCACCAAGACATATAGATAGAGTCAGCCTCCCTACTTCCATCCAATTCTTGTCTGAAGATGAGAGGAGACACTATACACCTTATATATACTCAGTTATTGACAGTTTACTTTTAGTAAATTTTTAGTACAATTATAGAATCTTTTATTTGTATTTTCTCTCCTCCTAACGATAACTAAAATAGCACAGTTACATGCAGTATACAGTACTGATGAAAGGAATCAGGTCGATTTAGAAACTCAATTACAAGATAAATGTCACTGAGTCACCATAATCTTTAACGAAATAATAGTAATGATGATGATATGTTGAAAGGAATGATAAGAAATTACAATAACAATAGTACTAACAAAACTTACGTTAATAATTATAAGTGTAATAGATTCACGATATGAAATGGGAAACAATGTTATTGTTCTCTAGATCATGTATTTGTGCGAGAAAAGTATTTACAGCTAATTTATGAATTCAGCCGTAATTCCTCTACATTTTAAGTCTTTAGGAATGGAATTTTTATTACCTAAAAGGCTTGGTGTTGCTCAATTTGGTAACTGTTACTCCGTGTAATTTATCGTTACATTAAGATTCCCTCAGGTCATAACTTAGATTTGTAAATAATGATAACCATAATAATGATACGATGCAACTGCAAGGCTTCCCTGCATTGTATTTTATAATTTTCTATTTCATCGTTTTCTTAGAATTCTTTTTAGTTTTCTTTTAAATTCCTGTTGGGGTTTAAACAAGTTTAATTCTAGTATTCTCTTCAAGATTTCCTGTTACCATTAACATGTTTGAAAATTCAGGTCAATCTGGTATCCCTTCAGTGATAACGATCTTTAGTATTGGAGTTCTCTCAGGATTGTTTTCTTTTCTCTTTAAATATTAATAAGCTACAATGTCAACGTTCTCATATTATATTCCCTACGAATATATATAAAAGAGTTATAGACAGAGACTAAATTTCTCTGTGATTTTATTGTTGTAAAACTTCGAATTTCAAAGTGACAATGACCTCACGTTTATATTAATTCTACATTTACTCCTATTATCGAATTATCATTGCAGCTGCTAATTCTAGTCCTTATTTTTATGAAAGGACTGTTATTGATTTGAGCTTTATAGAGGTATTGTAAACGTTTTACAGGCGCTCAGGTGGTGTTATATCTAGTGATTTGACTGGACTTTAGATGGTTATCTCATTGGATTTTCACATTTACTAGTTTTTGGATTAATATTATTATTATTTTTATTATTTTTATTTTTTCTTTTTTTTGGGGGGGGACGGCAGTTATAACACAAGATTTTTCCCGTGTTTTTAGCATGTTTTATGGCTTGATTTGTAATTGCACAACAGGATTCCTCTACAATTTCCAGTAACAACAATATTGAATTGATCTTACTATTAGAAATACATTTCTGGATATGACATGGCATTACACATCTAAATTTCTCGATCAGAAATTATATATATTTTTTTCTTTCCCAATAGTCATGAAATTTACATTGCAATTTGGAGAGCGTGGAACATATCAGAATTTGTTGTTTAGTTCCATTAGCATCTGTTTCAAACTGCTTTAAATTAATATTGTTTGAAACAAGGCAAAAGTGCTAAAAAGCACCTTTATTACACCCCCCCCCCCTGATCTTCTCTTCATAAAAACAAAAAGATAACACTTGTCCAAATAACACTTGTCCAACTGAAGATGTGACAGAATAGAGATCTTCCTCAGTCTTCCTTGGCCTAAACTGGTTATGCAAATGTCCTCCGCCTGAAGTTTCGCTTAGGACGGGTCCGCAGAGAGTCTTCGTTTAACGCGATATCGCAAATGACATTGCCGGAGACAAATCGAATTTAGGACCTGAGTGACTTGCTACAGTTTAGGCATTAACAGGCTTTACTGGGAGAGGCTGGACACACATCTATAGATTATTGCCTTGCTCTTCGTTCAAGTTATCTGGATACCATGTATATGAATAATAATAATAATAATAATAATAATAATAATAATAATAATAATAATAATAATAATAATAATAATCCCATTATATAATAAAGACCAAGTGTCTGGCTCTCTCTCTCTCTCTCTCTCTCTCTCTCTCTCTCTCTCTCTCTCTCTCTCTCTCTCCATGAGTTGGCGAAACAAGAGCTTGACCGTCTGATAACAGTGGTCACTAGTAACTCCCACCAGTGTGACGGAAAAATATTCGCAGACATATTGAAACAATACGATCCAATAAACTGGAGCAAATATGCGTAAAACATCAGCAAAATAATAGAAGAAATTCCAAAGAAGATCCAAGTGATAAAGAGACTCATAAAGTAAGTCTACAGAGACTTATAAAGAAAGTCTACATCAATCAATACATTCCATCAAAGAACAATAAGAAGTCCAATATGGTGAATATGCTGATTGATGCATTGGGAAAAAGAATGCCAAAATGGTGTAATACATGTAAGATATGGTATTCATTAATAATCCTCAACAATTGATTAGAAAATGTGATGCCTGCCATGTTCCATCACACCCTACATGTGCTGAAATACAGCAAAAAAAAAAAAAATAAATAAAGACACAAAGGTATTTTGCTCAACATGCTTAGTCTGGACAGAAAATATAATTAAGTCGGGACTAAATCTGCAAATAGTTGAAGATAAAGAAGAGGACGAAGAAGAAACAGAAGAAAAAGAAGAAGAAGAAAAAAAAGAAGAAGAAGAGAAAAATGAACAGGATATGTGTAAGGATGCAGAGGGAATCATTGATATCACTTATGATGCCATCCAGCAACATACTATGAAGAAATGAATTATCAGATGAAAACAAATAATAGACCCAAGAGACTCTACCCAGACCTACATACCTTTAGGGAAGAGCAAGAACAAGAAAAAAAGGAAAACAAAAGATAGTCTGCGATTTGCTGAAAAGAGGGAATTGCAAATTTGGCGAAAGATGCTACTACAAGCATCCAAAGATATGCCATAATTATGAAACATATGGTAAATGTGCGTATTTAGACGGATATGGAGACGAATGCAAAGATCTCCATCCAAAAATATGCATAAACCTAAAAGAAGGAAAAGGATGCAGTTTCCACGAAAAATGTTGATATATGCATCTTGCAACCATGAATGAAAGTAAGAAAACTCAGCAAACTGAAAAGAAAAATGAAAGGAAAAATGAAGAAAAAGAAAAAAAAGCAGGCCGTGTATATACCGCACTATGAACCAAAAGCCCCAAGATATGGGGCCTTTCAACCCAAATATGCACATTTAGAGCCCAACTACAAAAAATGCATCTATAATGCCAGGGGTTGGTGCAGATATGGGGATAATTGCAGGTATACACACAGAAATAAATATGAAGGCGAAAGAGCAAATATAATAGAAAAGTTGGATTTTTTAATGTCAGAATTCCGGGAAATGAAGAAAAGAACATCATATCAGAACAGGAAGGAAGCATGGGAGAATTCATATAATTACCAATATTAAATAATGGGGATGAAACACAAACCATAATAGTGATGAATGCACAGGGTTTAGTCACGAGTAACTCTAAAAGGAAAATAGAGTTCTTAGAAGAACTAACCCAAATTGAAAAAAAAAGATATATCAAATATAAGTGAAACATGGTATTCCCAAGAGACTCGCAGTGATGACCAGACAAAGGGTTTCCAAACTTATAGATCAGACAGAAAAATTAGGAATCAAGGGGGAACTGCAATATATGGAAGAGACATAAATCAAGGAAAAGTCTGTGAAAAATACAGCAAGACAGAATGTGAATTGATTGCGGTAGAATTGGAATTTGAAAAACTAGTGAATATTGTAGTTTAAAGACACCCAAATACTAAGGAGTTTGACATAATAATAGAAAAAATAGATTATATATGTAGAAACCATAAAGACTGGAATATACTCCTATCCGGAGATTTTAACTTCCCTTTCGTGGATTGGAAAGAACGGATAGAAGAAAGTGGTTGTATGTATACATATACAAAAGAGAGTAATAGTAGCGCAGAAGATAAGAGGCAATTTGAAAAGCTTCAAGATATGCCATTAGAACATAATATGCAACAAATAAACCACATTCCAACAAGAAAGGAAAATGTCCTAGATTTAGTATTTGTGAATGAGGTCAATTATGTTAAAGAAATAATAGTGTATAACACGGGAATTTCAGATCACAATGTCATAGAATTGATAGTCCATTCCAAAGCAAGTGATCGCATAATTAATAAAAGCACAAAACTTTGGGAAGGATATGGAAAATATAATTTATACAGTAAGGATATAAAATGGTCAGAGATAAATGAAGAACTGAATAAAGAATGGAAAAATGTATTTTCAAGTGATAATATACAGGTAAATACGGACATACTGTACAAAATACTGGAGAAAATTGTTGAAAAATATGTACTGAAAAAAAAACAATAAACAAAAGACCTGCATACCAAGAGACAGAAGGTTCTTATTTCAGAAAATTAGAAAGTAGAAGAAAAATCTTGCAAAAGAAAAAAATGTGTCGAAAATGATGGAAATAAAATGTAAGATAGAAAATGCAGAACAAAAGATTATACAGTCGAAAGAAAATGAAAAAAGAGACTTAGAAGAAAGGACACTTCAAAATATAAAAAGAAACCCCAAAGTACTTTACTCCTATGCAAAAAAGATGAATAAAGGGATATTAGAAATAGGCCGTCTAAGAATTGAAGGACGGCTAACTAATGAAAAAAAAGGAAATATGCAACATATTAGCAGAAAAATATAAGAGTGAGTTCATGCCAAGAATTACGAATGAGAAGAATGAAACAAAAATGAGAGAAGAAAAGGTTGAATATCTAACGGATATAGATATTAATGATGCAGATATTGTCAAGGCTATAAATGAAATTAAAAATGGATCAGCAGCCGGACCAGTTGGAGTTCCAGCGATTTTGTTAAAAAAAACTGCAAACACTATCCCGAAGCCACTTGCAATACTGCTAAGACAAAGTGTAGATATGAGCAAGATATATGTTAAACATAAATTAGCTTATATAACCCCTATCTTCAGAAGTGGATCAAGACTAGAGGCAAGCAATTATAGACCTGTTAGTCTAACATCACATATTATGAAAGTGTATGAGAGGGTAATAAAAAAGAAAATAATGAACCATTTGGTTAAAGATAATTTGTTTAATATAGGTCAACACGGTTTTGTGCCTGGAAAAAGTACACAGACCAAACTGATAGCACACTATGAAAACATATACAAAAATATGATGAATGAAAAAGACACATATGTGATCTATCTAGATTTTGCAAAAGCCTTTGACAAGGTAGACCATAATATATTAGAGAAAAAAATGAGAAAGCATAATATTGTGGGAAAGATAGGAAAATAGGTAAAAAAATTCCTACAAAACAGAAAACAGATAGTGGTTGCAAATGACGAGAAATCAGATGAAGCTCAGGTAATGTCTGGCGTGCCACAAGGTACGGTATTAGCTGCACTGCTGTTTGTTATCATGATCTCAGACAAAGACTGCGATGTTGAATACTCCGTAGTGAGAAGTTTCGCCGCTGACACAAGAATGAGTAGAGAAATTACTTGTGATGAAGATAGGAACTCACTACAAAGAGATCTAAACAAAATATATGAATGGGCGGAGATAAATAGGATGGTATTTAACTCCGATAAATTCGAGTCAATAAATTATGGAAACAGATAAGGAATGGTATATGCATACAAGGGACCTAATAATGAGACAATCACAAACAAGGAAGTAATTAAAGACCTTGGTATAATGTTAAATAGGAATTTGTTATGCAACGACCAAATAGCAACACTGTTGGCTAAATGTAAAGCAAAAATGGGAATGTTATTCAGACACTTTAAAACAAGAAAAGCTGAACACACGATTATGCTTTATAAAACTCATGTACGTAGTACACTCGATTACTGCAATGTGATATGGTACCCACACTACCAAAAGGATATTGCGCAAATAGAGAGTGTACAAAGGTCCTATACTGCTAGAATAGAGGAAGTTAAGGACCTTAACTACTGGGAAAGACTGCAATTTTTAAAACTATACAGTCTACAAAGGAGAAGAGAACACTACATGATAATACAAGCATGGAAGCAAATAGAGGGAATTACTGAAAACATCATGGAGCTAAAAATATCAGAAAGAATAAGCCAAGGTAGATTAATAGTGCCAAAAAATATACCAGGTAAACTAAGAAAGGCGCACAGGACATTAATCCACTACGCACCAGCATCGTTAATGCAGCGACTATTTAATGTGCTGCCAGCTCATCTAAGAAACATATCAGGAGTGAGTGTAGATGTGTTTAAGAATAAGCTCGATAAATACTTAAGATGCATCCCAGACCATCCAAGACTGGAAGATGCAAAATACACCGGAAGATGCATTAGCAACTCTCTGGTGGATATACGAGGTGCCTCACAC
>NC_090741.1:98261658-98269158 GCF_036898095.1 Palaemon carinicauda | reverse complement strand
GGCCTCCCCCCTTAGATCTCTCTTAGGCTAAGATAAGTTTCTTGGCTGCGGGTGATCCGTCACTAAAGCAAGGTTGGTAGGACCCTCTTTGTCCCTTCCCCCTCTATCTCCGTAATGGCCTAGCCATTACAGTACTCTACGTCGTTCTACATCTGGACCTAGTATAGGTTAGGATGTGGAATTGACTCAGCCCCCTGCCGGCCGGCAGAGCTGCCGGCCGTCAAGGGTCTTATATTTTGAGTGCTGCCCGGACCTCCCTTGGTCCCTTATCCATGCCTGCTTGTAGAGCCAGACGGCATTGGCCAGGAAGCCTGAATTAGATTCTCCCCTTCCTTATATGCACTCTTTCGGATTGCCGGGCTTGGAGGTAGTGTACACTCTTATCCCGGCATCCATCCTATTATTCATCTAGTGCTGTACCTGACCCGGCTGCCGGCCTATGAGGCCGGCAGCCGGGCAGGTGTAGTCCTCTGGTTCTTTTGCTGCCGGCTGGCATCGGTCCTGTACCTTTGCCGGCCGGCTAATGTCAGCCCTTGTCTGCCGGTCACCAAGAGTGTGGCCAGCAGCTGGGTACTACCTTGTGTAGTTGCCGGCCGGCAGCCATTGCCGGCCGACATTGGCTGTTGCCGGCCGACATTGGCTGTTGCCGGCCGGCAATTGCTGCCGACCGGCACATGCATTTGAACCAGAGTTCTGCCGCCTTATAGCTGTTAAGTAGTATACTTTAAAGCTAGTTGAGGTGTGTGCCGGCCGGCAGGTGCCGGCCGGCACGTATCCTCCCATACTGTACTTGTATTCTTCAGTATAACATATACAGTAAGAGGAAAACTATAGTATGGGTTTTGGTACAGCACTGTGTGTTCTAACACTTTTGTGTTTTCTTGTACAGTCCTTTGCTAATGCCCTACAGATAGGAAAGTGAGTTCTTTCCTGTCTATTATCCAGGTTTTTAAAATCATTGCTTAGGTGTGAGCTCCATCTGTTTCCTCTGGAAACTTTGCATTGGTTACTCTAGAAGAGATTAACCATTTGAATTTATTATCTGGAAGGCTGCAGCAATGGGTTTTGAGGGAAACACAAGTGTGTGTCTTTCCTTTCTGAATTGTTATGCTATACTATGCATATCCAGAGATACATAGTTCACTTGATACTCATGGAAATTTTTTCTCTTTACAGAAGGACACTCCGAAGTGCGGAAGTGCTTTCTGCAACGTCCGCAGCAAGAACCTCTGAGTTTTGTAGGAGACACGCAGCATGCGCTGTCTCCAATGATGATCTCCGGTATTGGGACCCTCAGGTATGTACTGTGTGCACTAACCTGATTACTGAGACCTTTGATTCCCCTAGGACGGAGGAATCAAGGGATATAGCTAGGAAGAAGCTTCGTACCTGGGTAAGGGGCTTCCAAAAGAACACTTCTGGCCCTTATCTTCCAAATGAGAAGATGAGGGCGTATCTTTTCCCTAAGGCATCAGCTGATGCAGTGATTCCCCAGCCTCAAGAGGAGATCCCCCAAGTTTAGATCCAGGTGGATGCTGAAGTCGCGGTCGCGATGCAAGACATTCAGTTAGATGACAGGATGTCTGATGTGGACGAGTGTCTGGAGGAAGACCTCCTGGCAGAAGCCCAGGATGAAGTTCAAGCCCCAGACGTTGTAGAGGTAGACGTCGACGAGGTGTCGGCTACTCCGGTTCAGATTCCGGAGCCTATTCCCTCAACATCGGCCAGTCTCCCAGTGGAGCTGGGACAGGCCCTCTCTTCTATTGTTGGAATGATCCAACAAATGCAGAAGGAGAATCAGGAGAAGGCGGCTGCAATGGAACTGCGAATGCAGTGCCTTGCAGAATCACATGGGCCCCAGAAAAAGCTCAATGTGAAAGCCCTCCCCTTGTGCTCAGATGCTAACCCATGGAGGTATGCTGAGCACATGCTGATGACGACTGGAAAGATCGTCATTTCGGATAAGCTGGGCTCAGTTCCCCTGGAGGAGGTGGAATTCTGGCCCAGCAAGGCATCATATCCGGACTGTTATGTCCGGCTGAGGAAGGAACCAGCTTCAAAGGAGGAGACAGAGCCGAAGGAGGTCATAGTGATGGACCATGCTAAGGCTCAAGCTCTACTTTCATCCTCGATGAAAGAGAGGGGCTTCTCTAACTCAAAGGTAGCCTCATTGAACAGGAAGCTCCCTTCCTTTGTGTCCTCGCCTACTAGAGCCTTCCCCTTTTTACAGAAAGGGTTTCTGGCTGTACTAAAAGCAGTCGAGGCCGGCAAGCCTTGCCCCTCCCTAGAGGAATGTAAACCCTTGTCGCTGGCCCTGCCTATGGACCAAAAAAGACTGGAAGGACGTCCATCTTACGTTCTCAGTTGGAAAGTTGGAGGCTGATATTGCCGGACGTCAGTTCGGCGAGGACCTCCCTAAGCTGTCTGACTTTCTTTTGCGAAGAGAGTTCGATACAAAAGAAAGACTGACTGACTCAATGTCTCTTCAGACTACTCTCGAGACGATGGCAAGTGACCCCAAGGTCCATGAAATATTAATGGTAGTGGCCAAGACTCATCTGGCCACAGTGACGAAGGACCTTTATGGCTTCGTCAAGGCAAGGAGAGCTTGGAGGGAGTTCGTGTTTACCTCGGCTACGGTGAGGCACGAGCCAAGGTAACTAATCTCCTCCAACATTTGGGGAAAGGACCTTTTCCCTACCGACTTGGTCAAAGAAGTTGTTGATAAGGGCGCCTTGGAGAATAGAAACCTTCTCCAGAAGTGGGGCCTGGCTATCAAAAGAAAGTCTTTCCCGGATGAGGTCCTCAACCAAAGAGGAAGACTATGAGGACTAGGCTACCGTCTCGGCCAGCCAAGCCTGTTAGACAGCAACAGCAACTGCAATTGCCATTGCCCCCAGTGCCCCAGATCGTGGCACAAACCCCGACCACTTTTCAGTGGGTACCCCAGGCCGTGTCGACACAGTCCACGGCATTCACCCCAGCGTTCGAAGGGCAGTCTACTTCCTTTCGAGCAAAGCCTAGAGGAGCAGCCAGAGGCTCGTCTAGACGCCCCTCAAGGGGAAGGGAATTCAGGGGTGGTCGTGGTTAGGAAGGCAAGACCTCAGGACGGCAGTCCAAGTGAGGTGATACCGGTAGGAGGGAGACTTCTGAAATTTCGGGATCGGTGGACCTTCGATCCCTGGACCCACAGCCTACTCAAGAATGGACTGGGCTGGAGCTGGTACAGCACTCCACCCCCGTGCCTTCGGTTTTTCCAACACTCCACCCCCGTTATGGAGGAGTACGTTCAAGAACGGTTGGAGAAAAAAGGTGATCCGAAGGGTGAAGCCCATCAATTTCTAAGGGAGGCTGTTTTGTGTTCCCAAGAAAGACTCGGAAAAGCTCAGAGTCATTCTGGACTTGTCGCCACTCAACAAGTTCATAGTGAATTGCAAATTCAAAATGCTAACACTGCAACACATAAGGACCTTACTGCCCAAGAGGGCATATTCCGTCTCTATAGACTTGTCAGACGCCTATTGGCACATTCCAAGTAGCCATCGACTCTCCCCCTACCTAGGGTTCAGGCTACAACGAAGACTATACGCCTTCGGAGCCATGCCATTCGGGCTAAACATAGCCCCAAGGATTTTTACGAAGCTTGCGAGCGTAGCTCTCAAACAATTACGCCTAAAGGGAATTCAGGTAGTAGCCTACCTGGAGGACTGGTTGGTGTGGGCAGCATCCGAGACAGAATGCTTGCAAGCTTCCAGTCAAGTGATCCAGTTCCTAGAGTACCTAGGCTTCAAGATCAACAGAAAAAAGTCTCGACTTTCTCCATCTCAAAAGTTCCAGTGGCTGGGAATCCACTGGGACCTTTTGTCACACCGTTTCTCCATCCCGGCGAAGAAAAGGAAGGAGATAGCGGGTTCTGTCAAGAGACTTCTAGATTCCGAAAGGATATCAAGACGCGAGCAGGAGAGGGTACTGCGCTCTCTCCAGTTTGCTTCGGTGACAGACCCAGTGCTAAGAGCACAGCTAAAGGATGCAATCGGAGTTTGGAGAAGTTATGCATCAAACGCGCGAAGAGATCTGAGAAGACCAGCCGCTTCGGCTAAGTACTCTTCTCAGGCCTTGGTCCCAAGCCAGACATCTAAAGAAGTCGGTTCTTCTTCAGCCACCTCCCCCGTCGGTGACGATTCACTCAGACGCCTCGAAGGAGGGATGGGGAGGTCACTCTCATCGGAAAAAAGTCCAGGGGACTTGGTCCAAGCTATTCAAGACCTTTCACATAAAACTTTCTAGAAGCTAGGGCAGTGCTCCTTACCTTAAAGAAAGTCTCCCCGCGTCACTCGATCCACATAAGGTTGGTGATGGACAGCGAGGTAGTTGTGAGATACTTGAATTGACAAGGATCGAGGTCACCACCTCTCAACCAGGTGATGTTGGCCATCTTCCGATTGGCGGAAAAGAAGAAGTGGTACCTGTCGGCAGTTCACCTTCAAGGAGTCCGCAATGTGACAGCGGATGCTCTATCCAGGTTCACACCGATAGAGTCGGAATAGTCCTTAGACGCAGGATCATTCTCCTTCATTCTGAATCAAGTCCCAGAACTGCAGATAGACCTCTTTGCGACGAAAGACAACAAGAAGTTGCCCCTGTACGTGCCCCGTACGAGGACCCCTTAGCGAAAGCAGTGGACGCAATGTCCCTCGACTGGAACAGATGGTCAAAGATTTATCTGTTCCCTCCTCACAACCTTCTGTTGAGGGTCCTCAACAAACTGAGATACTTTAAGGGGTAGCGGCAATAGTGGCCCACAAGTGGCCGAACAGCGTGTGGTTCCCCCTGGAATTGGAACTGTAGCTGAAGTTTGTACCGCTACCAGATCCAGTTCTGACCCAGCGAGTCCAGAAGTCAACTGTCTGCGCTTCATTACAGAAAACCCGGACCCTGCAGCTCATGATTTTCTCTCCCTAGCGGTTAGAAAGCGTTTCGGGATTTCGAAAGCCAGCATAGACATCCTTGAGGAATATAAGTGCAAATCTACTAGAAGGCAATATGAGTCATCTTGGAGAAAATGGGTGGCCTTTTGTCAAGGCGAAGAATCCGCAGGAGATCTTGACAGACTTCTGCTTATCTTTCTTCTCCACCTCCATGGTCAAGGATTGGCAGCTAACACGATTTCAGCGTGTAAGTCTGCTTTGACAAGACCCATTCTATATGCCTTCCAGGTCGACCTAGGTAACGAGATCTTTAATAAAGTCCCGAAAGCCTGCGCTAGGCTCAGACCTTCAGCACCTCCAAAGCCCATTTCATGGTCTTTAGACAAGTTCTTCATTTCGCTTCTCTGTTGAGCAATGAAGAGTGTGCGTTAAAGGATTTGACACAAAAAGTTATTTTCCTATTTGCACTCGCGTCCGGGGCCAGGGTTAGTGAGATTGTAGCCCTCTCGAGAGAGGCAGGTCGTGTTCAGTTCCTGGATGGGGGAGAACTGAACCTGTTTCCGGATCCTACGTTTCTCGCCAAGAATGAGTTACCCACCAACAGGTGGGGTCCCTGGAGAATCTGCCCTCTGAAAGAAGATGCATCTCTATGTCCAGTAGAATGCCTAAAGGTCTATCTTCATAGAACTTCAGACTTCTAGGGTGGTCAACTATTAAGGGGAGAAACATCAACCTCAAATTTATCTCTGAATCAACTCAGAGCGAAAATCACATTTTTTATTCGCAGAGCGGATCCTGACAGTACACCCGCAGGTCACGATCCGAGGAAAGTTGCCTCATCCTTAAATTTCTTTAATTGTATGGATTTTGAACATCTCCGTTCATACACTGGCTGGAAGTCTTCCAGAGTGTTCTTTCGCCACTATGCGAAGCAAGTAGAGGAACTAAAGAGATCTGTGGTAGCAGTGGGTCGCGGTGTTAACCCTACTGTTTAACTCTGCGAGGAACAGTGGTCTTAATTGGGACGATTCATTCCAGGGTGAGTGTGTAGTTACATACTGTACTACAAACTAAGTGAGGGCACTGTGTTGCCCATGTAGAGTATTCCATTTCTGAAGGTGAACTTAGCATAAGTGCAGACATGTGTGCCGAGCGTTTCTAACGCTAATGTCATTGATTTGTAATACAGACTTTTATGACTTTGATACCTCGGTATCTTAAAAGTGGCATTTAATGTTTTTTCTTTCAGACAAACAAGTTCTGTTTACTATCATACTTATGCTTAAAGTTTTGGGTTATCCTCTTCTTATGTATATATATATATATATATATATATATATATATATATATATATATATATATATATATATATATATATATATATATATATATATATATATATATATATATATATATATATATTGTGGTTAACCTGTCTATTTATTGCCTGTCAATAAACTGGTTCTTGAGAGCCTTGCGTCTCCTTCACCTGTGTTAATTTATTGGTATAATTGAGCATTCATTCTATGTACCTTATCTGGGATAAGTCTAATAGAATTGTTCCTTTATGCAAGCTATGTTGCATTGGTTTTCCTCCTATGCGGATATAAAACCTTTGTCCAATACAAGTATTGTGCGGAGAACTGGTCGATATTTCATATTGACGCAGTGATTCTTTACAAACTATGCTTCACTTAATATAGGGTGAGACCACTATATTAGCTTGCCTGGTATTCATACATAGGTATATGTACTCTTCGAGACTTTTCCAGAGTCTAGTAGGACTCTTCCCTGTAGGGGGCAGGAAGCTCTAACATGGTTTATAGTTAGTTGAAGAGATGTATAACGGTAACATCTTAGGTCTCTAGGTCTAGTCGACCGGGAAAAATTACATCCGGGGAGTACGGCACGTTCTGAGAATCCACAGATACAGTAATGCTCTGGTATACTTCCATCAGGACAACATGGCTTGAGCCCAAAAAACGGATTTTGAGCGAAGCGAAAAATCTATTTTTGGGTGAGATGGCCATGTCGTCCTGATGGACCCGCCCTTGCCTTTCTAAGAAAGGGCCGTAGGACCCTTCCCTACATACAGTATCTGTAGCACCTCGTGTACGCTACAAGGAATACAGATGGAGCCAGGATTGGCGCCAGGCACGCATACGAATAGGATGATAGGGAGCCTTGGGAGCGGCTCCCCCTTTTTCTTTCCCGAATTCGTTTCTTGCCAATCGCCTCCTACGAGACGAAATCTCTGTCCAGGATGCAGATTGCCATGTGGCGTGTCAAGAATACGTCCTCTAATATGTCGCGATATCCCTTTCAGGAAGGATATTCGCTCCAGGAGTTAGAATTCTGGTACCTTAAGGTAAATTCTCTGGGAATATCGCCCTAGTTGTAATATACCCTAGGAAGCTACCCTATAGGAACTTCCATCAGGACAACATAGCCATCTCACCCAAAAATAGATTTTTCGCTTCGCTCAAAATCCGTTATATATATGTATATATATATATATATATATATATATATATATATATATATATATATATATATATATATATATATATAT
>NC_090741.1:98247019-98253658 GCF_036898095.1 Palaemon carinicauda | reverse complement strand
TTATGGAATTTCTCTTAAATATGTAAAATACAATAAGTCTGTTCATGACCATAACAAGTGCAAGTTTAATGTTAGTGAAGTAAGTCAACTGAATTTCCAGTGATCGGTGGAGTACTCCAAGAGAATGTGTCGTCACCTGTGTTGTTGATTCTCCTCATGAATTTTGTAATGCGTAGGACAGTTGGAGATGGCGGAGAAGGAATGGACTGGATTGGTAATTGGATATTAGCTGACATAGAGTATGCTGATGACGCTGTTCTTATTAGGAGAACACCATAGGATTTGCAATCCTCGCTTACCATATTCCTTAAAATAGCACATGAGTTTGGGCTCTAGATAAATAAAAGAAAAACAGAGATGATATATATATATATATATGTATATATATATATATATATATATATATATATATATATATATATATATAATATATATAAATATATATATATATATATATATGCAGTATATCTATATATATATATATATATATATATATATATATATATATATATATATATATATATATATATATATATATATATACGACGTTCTTATTAAACAATAAAGCACTATTCTGTCCACTAAAATATGTTAGCATAAGCGCTCTGCCTTTTTGTTGTGCAATCCAGAGATGTTCTTCATTTATGAAAAAAAATCCTCGGTGGACAAAACAAAACCCGTCCCTCAATTTCACTTGTCATTGCATTTACATATGCTGATTTTGCATGATGCTACCCTGGTTAATTGAATTTTTCAATTCTAACTTTTTAATGTTTTTCTTTTTCGTATTTTGTTACAAATGGATCCCGGATAATCTTTTGGATCTGGTATCCAAATTTATGATTCGAAAATGGTGTTGTTAACTTTTCGTTTTTATTAGTAATAGCTTCCATCATAGACGTTATATGCTTGGGACGTTTTGCTTATTTGTTAGCAGGTTCACGAGGTCTTTTTAAAGGTGTAAGGGTTTAAAGGTCGCTCATGAATGGCAGAGGCAAGGGACGGTGACGTTGCCCTAGCTAGCAGGATAATGCTCTAGAGACTGACCAAATTACATATGATCAGCGCCCAAGCCCCCTCTCCACCAAAGCTAGGACCAAGGAGAGCCAGGCAATGGCTGCTGGTGACTCAGCAAATAGACCTATAGGCTCCCCAAACCGCCTACCCTTAGATTAAAAGAATAGTTAGTTTGCAGCGAGCGAAGGAACTAACGAGTTTTAACGGGATTCGAGCCCCAGTCTGGCAATCACCAGGCAAGGACGCTACCACCAGGCCACCGAAAACCTTTGCTTTTGCTGAGATTTTATTGATAAGAAATGATAAGATGATGAAAAGATAGAATTGTAAGTTTTGAGAAAAATTATATTTTAGTGGAGGGTTTCCTGACTATCGAATGTAGAACAAAATGTGTCGTTGCAGTAGAATAAAAATATAACCACCAACCACTAACGAAGAAGTGGATGCATTTCATGCCAGTATTTCAATGATGAATGTGTTACTGTCCAGTAATTAGACGGAATCATTAACAATAAGTCTGGCTCAGTGAACCCTACTTTGATTTAAATGTTAGAAAGTTAAGTTGTCTATAAAATGGGTAGCAGGAGTATTTGTACCAGAAGAAAAAGTTACCATAGTGAAAACTTCCTGAAAGTTATAGATTCGTTTACAAGGTGATCCGGACTTATATATAGGGGAAATGTGAAAAAAAAAAAAAAAAAAAAAAAAAAAAAAAAACCTCCTTGAACCTTAGTTAAAGGTCCAATGCAATTATTGGAGACCTTAGGCTTCTGTATCTCCCCAAAACTTAAGGCAAGGTCAGGACATCTATTGAATTATGAAAGCGGGAAAAGGGTATCAAGAAAGATAGAGTATAATGAAAATCAACAAGCGGTAATAATCTTGCTCTTGGGCATTTACTCAACCCACCCAGTACAGGGGACATTGGCTGAAGACATGACTGTGCCTGCAAACCTAAGTCCTAAGGTATTACTTAACAAACATTGTTAGCCAAATACTTTAATTAAGGAATATAAGCAATAGGAGCATCCATTATAAGCTATAATTGGGGTAGGAAAAGCAGGATGCTAAACACCCAAGGGCTCCAACAGGGAAAATAGCCAAATGAGTAAAAGAAATAAGGACATAAATAAATAACAAAAGAAGTGATTAACAATCTAATTCAATTATTTTGAGACAGTAACATCATTAAAAAAAATCTTTCATATATAAACTATAAAACTTAATAAGATAGAGCAGTTAGCGTACCCTAAAGCAAGAGAACTCTAACCCAAGAAAGTAGAAGAGCATAGTATAGAGGCTATGGCTCTAACCAAGACTGAAAAAACAAAGGTTTTATTTAGTAGCATCTTCACCTAGAAGAGCTGCTTACACAGCTAAAGAGTCTCTTCTACCCTTACCAAGAAGCAAGTAGCCACTGAACAATTACAGTATAGTAGCTAACCCCTTGAATGATGAAGAATTGTTTGGCAATCTCAATGTTGTCAGGTGTATGAGGACAGGGTAGAATTTGGAACGAATAGGCCAGACTATTCGGTGTATGGGTAGACAAATGAGCTGTAACCAGAAAGAGGAGTCCAATGTAGTATTGTCTGGCCAGTTAAAGGATCCATTAAGGCTCTTGTGCTAGTATCTCAACAGTTAACATTTTATATATATATATATATATATATATATATATATATATATATATATATATATATATATATATATATATGTATATATATATATATATATATACAGGATATATATATATAATATATATATATATATATATATATATATATATATATATATATATATATATATATTCATATATATATATTATATATATATATATTTATATATATATATATATATATATATATATATATATATATATATGTATATATATATATATATATATATATATATATATATATATATATATATATATATATATATATATATATATATATATATATAGTACAGCGGCATAGCAGACCAATTGTTCAAATTGGTCTAAAAGCACCAAAATTGGCACACATGTAGATTAATATATTCTAAACATTTTTGGATATGGAGGCATTCAAGATTAGCCCTTAGGAAGATATGGCGGCCATTGTTCAAAATGGCCGCCATTTAACATTAGCGTCATTACATAGACTTCATTATGTGTCGTTAGTTTGGTGCTAGATGGGCCAAAATTCCCTTTTTTTTACATCAGAATTAACATCAATAAATGTTTAACAGATATTTAGATGAATCTTCTCAAAAATGGCCCCCAAACTGGCCGCCATTTTGTGGAAAAAGTGGACATTTGATGAAGATTTCAATACTCAATGACATAATACCTCTAATAACCAGTACCTGATTTCAGGAACACACTTTAATTGCTCAAGTTACTTTTTTATTTCAAATTGCTGGCAAAATTGCTAGTCAAAATAATACACAGAGTACGGGAAGTTTACAGTATGGTCAGATTGTAGTTATATAGTCGACCAAAAGCCCAGTCTCTAGGCACAGTACTTGTGTAATCCTGCAGTACATACATGTAATACAATAACGTAGATTTTGCCACACTATGTTAATTATGATTCCGAACTTTTCAAATCTGGTCACCAGAATTATGAATGTCTACAGATCATAATGTTGGTTAGCAAGTTTTCTGTCCCAATCTACTGGCATTCGCCTTCACAGAAACATAGACCAGTGCATTGCAGTGAAGCGTTCTTGCACTTGCAGCGGTTTTTGCAGCCTTTCTTGCATCCGCAAGACACCAGCTCATAGCAGGCCTTGGATGCCTCAGGGAGTGTGGTCCAGAGTGGTGTGTAGAGCCCATCATCACTCCGATGCCAGCCCCAGTCTGTTGGTGGAGGGAGCACGGGCGTTGGTACCAATGCCTGGCCCCAGACATGACCACCCTGAAGGGCAGATCTCTTCACATGCTGCTCCAGAGCAGCGTAGGTTGGCGGGATGTTCTGAACAGAGTTCGTCTTTGCAAAGAGCTGCTTTCTCGCCTTGTTGACGTCCTTGCATTTGCTTGTGCGGTCATACAGGATTATGACAAACCTCTCGATGACATGCATTGTATCCTCTTGGATGCTTGTGGGTGCATTTGCCAGACTCAGCAGGGCATCAGTGAGTTCTGGCAGCGTGTTCCATGTTGCCCAGGCAGATTTCTTCCCATGTCCGACGAAGGCTGACACAGTATCACACCCTGTGATGGCATGAAACATTGGAAGAGCACATGCCTTCTCTGGACCAAGGGAGGAAGCTATTTCATGGGCTGCAATGTAGCGGTAGTTCTTGCCTGTCCCAAAGGCTACCCAGAGTTCGTCTCCAGCTGGTAGTTTCTGGACTACCATCACTGCTAGGACCACGACGTCACTGTCTACTGTTCGAACCTGTATCTGGTGGTGACCATGTTGTGCAGCATGTGCTACATGTAGCATCATGCGGGTGTCTGCCTCTTCTTGGTTGCATGGTGCGAGTGAGTTGACCTCCTCTTGCTGTGGAACACAGATCACCTGCTCCCCATCAGTGACGACCAGTTCCTTGCCTTCTTCTTGAAAGGACTCTGCAAGCATGGTGGAGAGGTAGCTGAAGAGCTCCACTTTGTTGCTATCAACTCGAAGGAAACTTTACCACGGAATTGGTAAGTGTCTTCAAACATATATCGACGAACTATCTGTGCAGCACGCGCAAGGTGAACTGCCTCAGTGTCACAGTCTTGCTCCCAGGCTTTGCCTAGCGCTTCACCAATGTCTTCATCAAACGCTAGTAAAACATCTCGGCCTTTGCTGTGGGATCTCAGGCCTGGTATCTGGGCTAACAGGCGCTCTTTCAGCCTTGTGCTATTAACTTTCTGGCACAAAACAACCCCGAGCTGTTCCATTCTTGTTGTGTATAGCTTTACAAGTTCTGCGAGTCTGAAGACTGGGGTGGTGCCCTCTTCTAGGTGGGTTTCCTCGATATACAGGACCAGTTCAGCCAGTACGATTCTTGACATTACACCTTCATGGTCAGTTTTCTGCTCGGCTTCTACAGTGGTCTTTGCACGATAGTAAAGAGCCAACAAACACTTGGAATGGTACTTGGCCTCCAGAGCCACCATATCACCCATGCTGAGCCTGGCTATGAGTTCATTGTCCCCAACTTGCGCTGCACACTTCCGTACGCGTGTGTCCACCTGGAAGGTTGTTACTTCATGTAGGGTCTCTGTGCCAGACTTTCCACAGAAAAAGCAGGAGGTGCCGCTGGTAGTGGCTTCTGAAGAGTGTGTTCTGGCGCGCTTGGCCTGGACATTGTCAGTACTATCAAATGCTGAGCTGCTTGCGATGCGTCTCTTCTCTGCTCTTCGTAGCATTGTGTTATTGTATTTGAGCATACATGTTTTATGCCACTTGGCCTGGTGGGCAACCATTGTCGCCTCAACACCTTGTCCTTCATCTAGTCTCTGTAACTGAACAGTTCTTGGCAGTTCTCCGAGTTCATCAAATTTGACCAAGTTTGCAGCCATTGTCGTGTATCCACTCCCAGGGTCTCGGCGTTTAGACAGTACTGGGCAGACAAGTGACTCTGTTGTCTCCTCTTGACATATAAGACACAGCTTCCAGTTTGTCTCAGGAGGTGTTGTGGGAGTACGTTGCTCAAAAGTATCGACCAGTTGGAACTTCTTTGCCATGGCTGCAGTCTGGAACAACGCGTCTCTGATGTCAGGTGGTGCTGCTGCTGCCTCACCTGCAAAGACACAAAACACCACCATGTTACCACAAGTTACTACTACAAGCACCATGACTATCAACACTATACTATTACTGCAGCCGCCGTCACTGCCACCAACGCTGCCGCTGCAAAGTAAAATTCATTTTCTTGTGAAATGGTAGCCAAATTATTTGGTAAGCACAGAAGTATGTGTAATTGTACAATACTTATCACCTCTAGCACACTTATCACCTTTAGCATCCACAAAAAGACAAATTATGGTACATATTCAATGACGCTAACGGTAAATAGCGGCCATTTTGAAAAATGGCCGCCAAATGTGCTACGGGGAGAATCTTGAATGCCTCCATATCCAAAATTGTTCAGAATGTATTAATCCACATGTGTGCCAATTTTGGTGCTTTTAGAACAATTTGAACAATTGGTTTCATATTTCTTACTATGCCGCTGGGCTAATATATATATATTTCCAATCAAAGCCACCAAAACACATTCAAAAGGTTTTAGGATTTTGAAATTATTGTTTTCCCTATTGTTTTTCAGTCTTATATCCATTTTGAATCATTAATTTTGGTTAATGAAAATAAAAATACATTTGAAAGACTAGTTAAACTTATCTCCATCCAAATTTCTTGCAAACCGAAATCAGCATATTTAAAAAAATTAATTTTCACCCAGTTATAGAGAGAGAGAGAGAGAGAGAGAGAGAGAGAGAGAGAGAGAGAGAGAGAGAGAGAGAGAGAGAGAGAGAGAGAGTAAATTGATAAAGTAGTAAGTCACCTCACCAGCAGTTCATTGATAATATGTCCTTTATCGAAGGGATTTTGCTAAGACGTCTTGAATTCCACGAATCTTGCCTACCACACACTATGGTAATCAGCAGCCTACTCATAGGTTAAAGGACAGTGATACCAC
>NC_090741.1:98234519-98237019 GCF_036898095.1 Palaemon carinicauda | reverse complement strand
CCCTCTCACACCCTTACTGTGCAGCGAGTAAAAAACCAGATAGAGTAGGGCAAGGGTTTCCTACCTGGGGTAGGACTAGATTAGATTAAATTTTGACAAAATAACATACAAATCATACATCGGTACACAAGAATAATATACAAATATTTTGTCCAACATACAACTGATATTCAAAAGCTAACAATTATATAATACAATATTCAATTCATGACATAAAGGAATATACTAGAATAATAATAATAATTTTGTTTCATTTAGAAACGTGACACATTCGAATCATATAAAAATCATGCATTAGAAAATCATGCTTCAAATCTCACATTCGTAATTGATCTAACAACTTCTGGTGTTACCAAAGATAAAATATCTATTCACAATCATAAATGAAATGAAATATAGGTCAATTGCATTACAACTGAATTAATTTTAGTATAATAGGATTAAAATTTTAAGACCTTGGCATAATCCTGTTCATAAATAGAATCTTAATACTTCATGGACATATTTACATAATGGATATATTTGAGTATTTTCACCGAGCAAGCTGCTGGTGTCTCTGAAATTTAGCATCATCATCTCCTCCTACGTCTATTGACGCAAAGGGCCTCGGTTAGATTTTGCCAGTCGTCTCTATCTAGGAATTTTAATTCAATACTTCTCCATGCATCATCATCTACTTTGCGCTTCATAGCCTTCAGCCATGTATGTCTGTGTCTTCCAACTCTTCTAGTGCATTATGGAGCTCAGTTAAACGTTTGGTGAACTAATCTCTCTTGGGGTATGCAAGGAACATGCCCAAACCATCTCCATCTACCTCTCATCACGATCTCATCCACATATGGCACTCGAGTAATCTCTCTTATAGTTACATAGGGTTTCTTAATCTAATATCATTGGTCAGATTGCATTTTATTAATGGATGTCTTTCCGAGTGGATGCTAGTATTGTTACACCGGCAAATCCGTGCTTCACTGGGTATGTGGCTCCAGCGACCTGTCTCGATTCTTAGATTATGGAACATTAGTCTAAGGCGACTAAAAACTCTCGCAGAAAATCAGGAATAAACAAATTAGTTCTCTATACAGGGTGTAATGTTACTGTCACGTTTAGTTCTTTTGCATAAGTGTTAAATTTAGTACATTGTAAACTTCTGGCACTTAAAGATTCGTTATATCAACAGACGGATAGAGTTGAGGTTCCAGATATTTAGATATAAATCTAAATGCGTTGTTGTTATTCTCTTGACATAATTCATAAATAAATACCAAGGGTTGTTCAGTGTCGTTTACATTGACTTTGGACCTTACTCCTCCTGACTCCAACTAAGCACATGACTAGCTGTTGTTCGATCGGTTTTATGTTACCTTTTAACCATGATTCTGAGCTATATAAAAATAGTGACATCACAGCGCCCTCGAAAACCAATTACTTATGATTAAAGAGCATCTGACTATTGGTAGCTGAAAATTATGGGAAATTATATAAGAAATTTGTTTACTACAGATTGGTTAGATTTTTCGTTAAATGAAATCACATCTGCTACTTTCCCTGAATCTGAAAACCAAGTTCCTATATAGAGATATTGTGAAGAAATACAGATTTGGGTATTGCAATCTTGTAATGAAATTTTGTCTCTATAACTACCATCTATTAGAAATTTTTGTTTCTTTTTTCTTTTTTACTTTTTGGCATTTATTCCCATTCCGTAAACTTTACAGTACTAGGTAACTTCTCTAAATTTCTGTTCACACACATCTCTGTGTCGCCAAAATGACTATCGTCCATTATCAATAATGCGTGCAACATTCCTATGAAACCGTCATTGGCTATAGCACCTTTTATCATTCTTACCATTTCTTCTTTATACACAATAACTAACAGACAACTTGAAGGAGAACCCTGGCGCACGCCAACAGTAGCTTAAGTATATTCTTTGTACAAGAGTACTGTTCATACCTTGTATTGCTTTGGCGTACCTTCAAAACCCCTATCACCCTACGCCTCGGCATCTTGTCATTTGCCTTACTGTAATCAATGAATAGAACAAAAAGCTTCACTTTTTTTTTTATATACAGCATAATCACACAATATTCTCAGAGAAAATATCTTTACTAAACAACTCCTTCCATTTGGTGCACCTGCCTGACATTTATCTCTATATAGCCATAGCAATAATCTATTTAATATTAGAATATCATAAATCTTTGTAAATATTTCCATAATACTAATACCTCCATAATTGATACACAACATTCTATCACCACTTTTGAATAGGACAAATAGCTTATCATAGCACCAATTAGCAGTGTAACTCAATTGAGTGAAGATGACATCAAACAAACTTAGCAAAATCATAAGCCTGGAAGCTAAGTAAAACATTTAATACTCCTGGCCGTATACTGTACTTCAATAAATCTTGCCTTTCTTTAATGACCTCCTTGAATTTTCTATTTCGCCGTATGAGAAAGGGTCGTCGAACACAAGTATGCAAGGGGCGGTT
>NC_090741.1:98227019-98229519 GCF_036898095.1 Palaemon carinicauda | reverse complement strand
TTGACATACCCGAAAGGTAAGTTGGCATATCTCTATATAATCTTGTTCTGTATAGAATTCGTGATATTTTGGTATAATTTAA
Source organism: Palaemon carinicauda (assembly GCF_036898095.1). Lineage (NCBI taxonomy): Eukaryota > Metazoa > Arthropoda > Malacostraca > Decapoda > Palaemonidae > Palaemon > Palaemon carinicauda. Next base: position 98,229,437 of record NC_090741.1, on the reverse strand, counting down.
TGCATAAATATCATATTTTATAGGAGATACAATGATTTTCATAAGAAATTTACATTGTGAACTAGGCCGTCAAAAAATGACCTTTAGATTTCGCCCCTGTTATAACAGTAAATTACATCTTAGTGCACATTTTATTATGTATTTCTGTTCTAGGATAATATGAGTTTATTCTATAAAAATATTAGCCTCTTCCTATTTCATTTGGGTACCCAAAAAAAAATCATGAAATTTGGACAAATATTTTTGGCCAAAAAAATTTACCCTTTTTTTCTCATTTCAGATCTTGACTTCTATGGATCCAACTCATTTCCAGCAATTACACGCTGTTGCTTTGCCATCAAAAAAGGTGTCCCTAAAGGGATTTATGTGTATATGTATATTTCTATTTTTTGTGAATATTTACGTCGTCTTTTTTTTGTATACTTAAATTTTTAATATATTTCCAATAAATAGTTATTTTGTAGATGGGTATCATTTATATTTTCAGTAATTTTTAGCATTCTTTGAAGTATTTTTAGCAAGTCAAACAATACAGATTGATGCATAACTAATGTTTTCCTGAATTTTTTTCGGAGTCGGGGTCATTCACGACCGAGTATACCCTTAAAGGGGTGTCCGAGTAGCATACCTATCCAGGGTTCAATCAAGTAAAGGGTATTATTTTTTCCTTGTACTAATTGATAATTTTCCCTATCTTTATTTTTTTTATCATCTATCCCTATCATTTATCTTTATCATTATTGGAAAACTTTTTACTTTTCTTTGGGGGAAAAAATCTCCCCGATTTTTAAAAGATTTTCCCCGAAAATTTCAACTTTGATATATTTTTCGTAGTATTTCCTGGTTTACTCTAAAATAGCTTTTCCTTTTTTTAGAGATTTTCACAGACACTCAATGAACTCTCCCGGATATTTAGTCTCTTCCTGGAAAGTATTTCCCTTTTATTTAATATTTTCCTCAGAAAACTAGTCCTTTGCCTTTCTGAATCTGTTGTGACGTATTGTCTTGCAAATTCCAGTTTTCATTTCAATGGTTGATTTTTTAAATCTCTCTCTCTCTCTCTCTCTCTCTCTCTCTCTCTCTCTCTCTCTCTCCTCTCTCTCTCTCTCTCTTCTTTGTTTAGCATTCTTCTTCTTCCTTGTGCAGCATCCTTGCTTTGGGAATTAATAAATACAGCACCGCCTGGCAACAGTCCAAGTCCTTCAAGCCAAACCAATATAAGATGCGGCACACACAGAGAGAGAGAGAGAGAGAGAGAGAGAGAGAGAGAGAGAGAGAGAGAGAGAGAGAGAGAGAGAGAGAGGAGAGAGGAGAGCATTTGCACGTAGTGCTGCTCTCACCCTCATGCACTTTCCAATAAAGGGGTTCTTACTCTCCCAAGGGATTTCTTACAGACATTTCTTCCTCTCGATGTGCGACCTCTTTATTTCTCTTTCCCTGCTGCTTCTTTAATTCTATTTCTTTGCGACCTCTTTATAAAAGGGGAATTGAAATAGATTTTATACAGTCTCAGCAAGAGCAAAAATGCAAGCTGCACTATTAAAAGGTGAATGAGGAAATAAAGGTTTTGTTTACAAATGGAGAATGTTTACATTCGCTGATTCTTTCACGTCTGGAAACTGGATTATTCAGTGAATAAACATTTCAAAGTTTATGGAAAGCAAGTGGATATTTGTGTTGTTTATCCATCAGTTACAAATACATGTAAGTGCTTTTCGATTTCAAGTTCTTAGAAAATTTCTATTTTAATGTTTTATACATATATACTATATACATACACACACACACACATATATCTATATATATATATATATATATATATATATATATATATATATGTACATAGATATATATATATATATATATATATATATATATATATATATATATATATATATATATATATATATGTGTGTGGATATATACACATATACACATATATATACAATACATATGTATGTATATATACATATATCTATATATATATATATATATATATATATATATATATATATATATATATATATATATATTCATATATATATATATATATATATATATATATATATATATATATATATATATATATATATATAAATATATATATATATATATATACACATATATACACATACATATGTCAGATAAATACCATTGTATACAGTTATCAAAAATCATATATTCTTAATATCATGATAATCTCTCTCTCTCTCTCTCTCTCTCTCTCTCTCTCTCTCTCTCTCTCTCCTCTCTCTCTCTCTCCCATACCCATCATCAAGGTGTTATTCTCTACTTGTTACAATTTCCTACTTGCATCCTTGTTCTCAACACTTTCCTTACCTCATGGTCCACTGCCGCGACTATTGCTAAAACTTGTAACAGACGATAGAATGTCGGTAAGTACGAGGTTTAGTGGGT
>NC_090741.1:98207019-98217019 GCF_036898095.1 Palaemon carinicauda | reverse complement strand
TTTTTAAAGGTGTAAGGGTTTAAAGGTCGGCCATGAATGGCAGAAGCAAGGAACAATGACGTTGTCCTAGCTAGCAGGACAATGCTCTAGAGACTGACCAAATTACATATGATCAGCGCCCAAACCCCCTCTCCACCAAAGCTAGGACCAAGGAAGGCCAGGTAATGGCTGCTGATGACTCAGCAAATAGACGTATAGGCTCTCCCAATACCCCTATCCTTAGATTACAATGATAGTAAGTTTGCAGCGAGCAAAGGAACTAACGAATTTTAACGGGACTCGAACCCCAGTCTGGCAATCACCAGGCAAGGGCGCTACCATCAGGCCACCGCAACCCAAAATTTTTGCGTAGATTTTACTGTCAAAGAAGTTATAGATGTTGGAAAGATAGAATTGTAAGTATTGAGAGAAATTATCTTTTAGGGCAGGGTTTCCAGACTATCGAATGTAGAACCATATGTGTCGTTGCTGTAGAATAAAGATATAAACCACTAGCCACTGACGAAGAAGTGGATGCATTTCATGCAAGGTATTTCAATGATGAATGTGTTACTGTCTAATAACTAGACGGAATCATTAACAATAAGTCTGGTTTAGTGAAACCTACTTGTTTTAAATTTCAGAAAGTTGAGATGTTTGTAAAATGTGTATAATGAGTATTAGTACCAGAATAGACAGTGACCATAGTGAAAACTTCCTGAATGTTATAGGTTCATTTCCAAGGTGATCTGGATTTATTTTTCGGAGGGAAGTTAACAAAAAAAAAAAAAAAAAAAAAAAAACAGATTCATCACTTTGAACTTTAATCAAAGGTTCACGACAATTATTGAAAACCTTGGGCTTCTGTATCTCCCCGAAACTTCTAGCTAGTATCGGCTGTCAGCAAATTCAAGAAATCTACTGAATTATGACAGCGGGAAAAGGGTATCATGAAAGAGTGTAAAGGAAATCAACTAGTGTCAATTACTCCACCCACCCAGTACATGTGGCATTGGCTGAAGAATATGACTGGCTGCAAACTTGAGTCCTACTGCATTACTTGACAATCATTGTTTACCAAATACTTTAAGTAAATAGTATAAGCAATAGGAACATCCATTATAAGTAATTTTGTGACTGTAATATATCATCAGGGGGCAATGATTGCCAAATCAGTTCATGAATAAGAAAGAATATATGGAGACTCGTTTTTTATGTAGAATATCGGCATTTGACCTGTTCCGCCAATTTCTTCAAATTCGAATAAATCCCATAAGATAGTCAGTCATATTTTGGAGGATTATATGAATGCTTCAGAATATGAATGAACTTGAAAATTTAATGATTAATGTATTCACCTTCGAATAGGAATAGTGAAGAATAGGATGGGTTCTTTTGACTGAAATACAGATATGTCAACACGTATGAAAACCCCTACGGTCTTGTTTGCAATTGTTAAGAATCTTTAAGAAATTTAGATTTTATCGTGTAACAAACATTTACACATGTATATATATTATATATATATAGAGATAGATACAGTATATATATATATATATATATATAGAGATAGATACAGTATATATATATATATATATATATGTAGATACAGTATATATATATGTATATATATATATATATATATATATTCATACATATATGTACTGTGTATATATATATATATATACAGTATATATATATATATATATATATATGCATATATATATAATATATACATACATATATATATATATATATATATAGTACGTGTTACTAGCAAAGCTATGGCCTGGGTAGGAAGAGCAATGTGCTAGACGCTCAAGTTCTACAACAAGTAAAATATCAAAATGAGGAGAATAAATAAATAAATAAAGAAATAATGAACAATGTAATACAATTATTTTGAGAATAGTACTATCTTTGGAAACAAAATAATATATAAACTATAAAAACTTCAGAAAAAAAAAGAGGAAGCAAGATAACTCTAACCCAGAGATAGTAGAAGACCGTAGTATAGAGGCTATGACACTAAACAAGACTGGAGAACAATGGTTTGATTTTGTAGTGTTAATCTCCTAGAAGAGCTGCTTACACAGTTAAAGAGTCTCTTCTACCCTTACTAAGAAGAATGTAGCCACTGAATAATTACAGTTAACCCCTTGAGCGATGAAGAGTTGCTTGGTAATCTCAATGTTCTCAGGTGTATGAGGACAGGGTAGAATTTGGAAGTAATATGCCACATTCTTCGGTCTATATGTGTAATAGTTAGAATAGTAATATTACATGTTTAAAACAAATGACGTAATATGTCATGTTGGTTGGAAAGAGCTAACCCTGAGATTTGCTGTAGTCATTCAAATTGTAAACAGAATGTCAATTTGCCGTCTTTGCATTATACATCCTGTTTACAATTTGAATGACTACAGCAAATCTCAGGGTTAGCTCTTCCAACCAACATGACATATTACGTCATTTGTTTTAAACATGTAATATTACTATTCTAACTATTACATAAGTAGACAGAGAAAAAATGAGCTCTAACCAGAAAGAGGGATCCAATGTAGTATTGTCTGGCCACCTAAAGGACCCACTAAGGCTCTAGTGCTAGTATCTCAACAGGTAGTATATATATATATATATATATATATATACATATATGTATATATATATATATATATATATATGCAAGAAGAACCACAGGGAAAATAAAAATACGAAATATAAGATTAAGTCCTGACTAGTTTCATGATACTTCTTCAGAGGAACTAGTCAGGACTTAGATTTTTTACACACACACACACACACACACACATATATATATATATATATATATGTATACATATATATACATATATACATATATATATATATATATACAATACGTATATGTATATATATACATTATATATGTATATATATATATATATATATATGCGTATATGTATATATATACAGTATATATGTATATATATATATATATATTTATATATATATATATATATATATGTATATATCAATATATATATATATATATATATAAATATATATATATATAAATATATATATGTATATATATATTATATATATATATACACACATGTGTATATATACTGCATATAAATGCATAATTCTGTGATTTAAGGATTTAGTTGATAATCCAATCAAAGCCACCAACACACATAATGGAAATTGCAACATCCAAAAGTGTTTAATATTTTCAAATTGTAATTTTTTTCCTTTGCATCATTTTGGCACTGCTGTTGTTTTTTATTCTTATATCCATTTTAGCATAATTAATTTTGCTTGATGAAAATAAAAATACATTTAAAAGACCGGTTAAACTTATCTCCATTCAAATCTAGTAATCAGAAATCAGGATATTTAAAAGAATTATTTTTCACCGATTTAGAGAGAGAGAGAGAGAGAGAGAGAGAGAGAGAGAGAGAGAGAGAGAGAGAGTAAATTGATAAAGTAATAATTCACTAGCAGTTCATCGATAATATCTCCCTTATCGAAGGGATTTCGCAATGCCGTCTTCAATTCCACGAAGTTTGCCTACCAAATGCTATGGTAATCAGCAGCCAACTCGTAAGTCAAAGAAGGACAGTAATACCACTTTAGATTATTATACTTATCATGACTCATATTGTTGTTTACTGCTATTATTTACCCTTGTTTGTTTGTTATTCGTTCATTATTCTGTCCGTTTCAACTTTTTCTCTTATGGAGAGTTTACTGTGAGCCAGTTTAGCTTTGACGATATTTTGTTTTCTACTTGTAGGTTCGTATATTTGTTGAATGATGGTTTGTTGCAATAACAATATTACCTGGATATCGTTGATAAAATAAGTTGCTTTATATAATTTCTAAGGACAACACTAATTAATAATCAGTCGTAATAAAACCATTTCTATTGACAATATTAATCATAACAATAACAATCTAAAAATCATAATGATAGTATTAATTCAGTATTTATTATAGTGGCATGAATTCATTATCATTTATGATGTCAGTGCCATTTTATTTATAAATCATACGAAATATCAGAACACCCTTTCACATAGACAAATTACTTGGTAAAAAAATATGATAATTTGGATTCATTATTATTTTATCAGCGATTATGTTACATCGATATTTTGATTTTTTTAAACATTAAGTCATAGTAATCAAAAGTCTTTATCTAGAATAAAAAGATATATTTCATGAGTGGATCGGTTAGTTTTTCTTTAATAATCCGGATATGAATTCTTTATCACAGGAAATACAGTATATCGCAACATACTGTAGTAGGTTGGCCAGGGCACCAGCCACCTGTTGAGGTACTACCGCTAGAGAGATATGGTGTCTTTTGACTGGCCAGACAGCACTACATTGGATCCTTCTCTCTGGTTACGGTTAATTTTCCCTTTGCCTACACACACTGAAGAGTCTGGCCTATTCTTTACATATTCTCCTCTGTCCAAATTCACCTGACAACACAGATTACCAAACAATTCTCCTTCACTTAAGAGGGTTACTGCTCTGTAATTGTTCAGCGGCCCCTTTCCTCTTGGTAAGGGTAGAAGAGACCATCTAGCTATGTTAAGCAGCTCTTCTAGGAGAAGGCCACTCCAAAATCAAACCATTGTTCACTGGTCTTGGGTAGTGCCAAAACCTCTGTATCATGGTCTTCCACTGTCTTAAATTAGAGTTCTCTTGCTTGAGGGTACACTCGGGCACATTGTTTTATCTAATATCCTATTTCTCTTCCTTTTGTATTGTTAAAGTTTTTACAATTTATATAGAATATATCTATTGTTGCTACTCTTTTTAAAATATTTCCTTTTCCTTTTTTCCTTTCCTCATTGAGCTATTATCCCTGTTGGAACCCCAACTAGGGTTGTAGCTCAGCAAGTAGTAGTAGTAGTAATAATAATAATAATAATAATAATAATAATAATAATAATAATAATAGTAATAATAATAATAATAGTAATAATAATAATAATAATAATAATAATAATACAATATTGCAGTTTTACTTGAATATCTTTACTTTTATATGTAGTAGATTTTAACAAAATACATTATTATTACCGCCGCTAACGCAGTTTGGTGTAGGTAATGTTTTCGTCTCTGTTTGTGTGTGTGTGTGATTGTTTGTGAACAACTTCCTGTCCACAATTTTAATCGTAGAGTAATGAAACTTTCAGGGATTAAGTGTAATATGAAAAGCTGGAAATTAAAAAAATTTGGAAGATCAAGGTCAAAGGTCAAGGTCATGGCCAAGGAAATGTTCAATTCACGATATCAGCTATAAGTTTGGAGACCGTTGTTATAGATCAAGGTCGACCGAAAGGTAGGGAACTAAGCTGCCATGGCAGAGGTATGTGCCCTACTAAGTACCCCTCTAGTTCAGCAAGTATTTGATTGTATCTCCTTCATCTTCATGGAGAGAGATATGTCATGTAATTAATTTTATTGTTTATTTTACACACATTGAAAATGAGTACAATTGTTGACAATGATTCGAGGATCAGGCATACCTCAACCTTAGGTTGAAGCATTCTGCAAGATGATATCGAGATATTCCAATAAGTATATGAATCTGGTGGATTGTAGTCTTAAGTTAGTTGAATTCTCATTGACTAGTCCACATTAGGAGTTGAGGAGCTGGTGCAGTCTATCTCTTCTTTAATTGGTCGTGATGAACTTTTGAACTTTTGAGTGAATGCTGGGCCCAGTCAGAATATTGCACCGATCAGCTGCCGGGATGACAGGCAAAGACGGCTCACTGTGGGAACGTCCTGGTATATCAGGTGATTCAAGCAGGTAGTCAGTTTTGGTGATATTTTTCAAGATGTTCACCAGGCTAGGTGAGCATCCTGGCAATCTGTCTTCAAGTTCAACTTCATCTTTTATAGTCTGATCCATGTGTAGCCTTGAAGTATGGGTGGTGTCAGGCTGTCTGTTGGTTAGCAGGATAAACTCTTCCTGGGTGGTGTTGCGAGTAAGTTTCTCCTGGTGGATTACAACTACTTCCTGGATACAAAGACATCTGTTTTTGGAGCGCTGCCAATAATGCTGGCGTTTTCTATGAATTGCGTGAAGGTAATGTATTGGCCATGCGCTTGATGTATGGGCTTCTTGGTGGCCCCCTACTGGACGTAACTGAATAATTGACTGGACATATGCATATTCATGTCACCAATATAGTTACTGGGACATCGTTGGTTCCAGCATATATATTGATACACCACATTAGTCCTCCTTAATAGGTCCAGCATAGGTGGTGTAGGGTTGTTCTTCATGATAAAGTTCTTTCTTATCACCATCTGAGTGTAGATGACAAATTTAAGAGCTGTACCACGTTCCACTGTTCTGTCATTCTCTGAAAATCTTATTCAGAGCAGTCTCATCCCTCAAATGGGTTCAATGCAGGTACCCCTTGTAAAAAAAAAGGAATAGTCTTTTTAGCAGGTTCAGGCTGGGTGTCTTCATATTAACTGTTAAGTGCTTTTCTGACCTTTTGTGGACATGACTGATGGCATAGCCGATGTTCAGAAGCCTGACAACTCAATCTAGCTTCTCATGGGTGGCCTAAAGTAGAAAAGTGGGAAATGACCTGCAGGACAAAGGCCCAGATGCTGCTGGTCTACTAACAGGAAAGCCATTCACTATTTCCATTGAGGCAGAGACCAAGGCTATTAAGTTTTGGGTAAATAGGACTGGCACATACAGCATCCATTATAAAGTTATAACGGCTACACTTCTGGAATATCCTACGTAGATACTGGACTTCTTTGGTGAAAAGACGTCCAGGAGAAAAGACGGACTGCTTTGCAATTCCCATGTCGATGTTCGCGAACAGAACTCCTAAAGGGGAACCTATCAAGTCACTGGCTTTTTAGATACATCTGTCCCCCATGGTTCATTATATGGTATTTTTTAGAGCAAACCTGTAGGAGTGAACAAAGGACAGCTTTCGAGAGGCCAAGAAGCATAGCCATAGACTTCCTGTACACATTTGTCATTCTTTGTGTTGATAGTCTCATCTATATGGAGATTGTCAGTGAAAATATCAGCACATTGGACAGTGGTTAGTTCCCTAAACTCGTTATCTACGATCAGCCAACCAAGAACAATTAGCATTACACTGAGAAGTGCCCCATCGCACCTAAGCAGTACCATTTGAGGTGGACCAACGTTGTATATTAGAACAAATACCTTGTCCGAGGGTGTACCATTTCCTACATTGAAATAATGACTATATATCTGTCATATTAATAAGGGTGGCATCAAGTAGTACATTCTGGAAGGCAACCTATTCCTGTAAGAGAAACACCCACAATATCACCCAAGATTATTTTTTCCTGATTACCAACAAACAGCCTGACACTGCCCGTACTTCGAGACAGCCCACAGAACAGATCTTGGAAAATGAAGCTGAGCATGACAACAGGCTGCCTGGACTTTCATCTGAACCGGTAAACATATTGTTAAATCACAGCGAAGCTGACTCCCAACTGGTTCACTTGGTATTATTCCAGGTCTTTATAACATTCAGCCATTGCCATATATCTTCCCAGCTACTGATCAGCAAGGGGCAATGTAGATGCCCAGACCGAATATGGTCCGGTTACTACAATGGAATAACGACTATGTATCTCTGTAAACAGTTATTCTGTCACGTCTTTCAGGGGGATATCAAGCCACACATCCTGCAAGTCCATGACCAGAATGTTGCCTGCAAGCACATCATGGAAACATCAGTATTATTGGCAACACTCCAGATAGCATATATCTATATATCCCGTGAGCAGTATTCAGCCATATAAACCTACCTTCACCACCATCCAGGAGAAGGTTATCATACCAGCCAGCAGACAGCCTGGTGCCACCAGTACTTCGAGGCTGCTCAGGGTTCAAAGCCTTGAAGATGGAGTTGAGCATGGAGACAGCCTGCCTGGATACTAAATCTGACCTGGTGATATTCTTAGCCAATCACAACAAACTTAACTACCCGCCTGAATCACCATGTATTGTAAATGTAAATACTCACATTAACCCTCTATTCATAATCCCGTCAGTTGATTGGTGAGACATCCGGACTTGGTGCAGTCAACATTCAGAGTGCATAACAGCCAAAGAAGAGATCGACGGTATCAATTCCGTCCCCGACTATGAGAATTCAACTGACATGAGACCAAAACCCAATTTTTTCCAATAATTTGAATTCACCTTACCATGTTCAGAAAGCTTCGACCTGAGGATGACGATTGCTTAACCCTGTTGAATATTGTCAACAACTGTACTTGTTTTTACCTGACATATATCCGTCCTTGAAAAATAAATGAGATACTTCTGAATCCATTATTATTATTATTATTATTATTATTATTATTATTATTATTATTATTATTATTATTATTATTATTATTATTATTTTACCGACTCATTTACATATACGTTTATTCCTTTTGTAAAGGATAGCTCTAAAGGCCTTTAACCTTCAGATTTTCGAATATTTTTTGAGAGGTTTTTACTTATAACCTCATGCACACTTCTATCCAACTTACACCCCATCAGAATGCGCAATTTATCGGATTCTCATCCCCTGTATACTGCAATAAATGCACGAAGAATTATCATAATTATCATCATCTCGCTTCAGTTTCCTAAAAGTTAACGAAGCAGGAATGATAAGCTGAAGAATTAACTTGATTCTTATCGATTAACATTTCTATTGTTTCTTTTCAATGACGCAGTTTTTGTATCCACTTTCAGACTGATTGATGATTATATTGACCTTAACACAATCTTTGAAAATTAACCAAATTATTAAAAGAATTTCGACCATTTCAATTTGAAGGTGCATTTGATAAGAAAAAGAATATTTTTCAGTTTTATTTTGCAAATTTTGCATAGTAACAAAAGCAAGAGCCCTAACTCGATTTAGAAAAAAAAAAAAAGAATTGCAGAACGTTTGATTAAAAAAAAAGCATTTTAATATAAAAAAAAAAAAGATCCAAAGAGATTTTTCGGCTTTACGAACAGATTATTGAGTTATATCATGTGATAATTTGTACCTATCAAAAGCTAATAGCATTATCTTCGTAACTATGGTAAATTAGATGATAATTAGGTTATGCAGCATAACAGCATTATGCCAAACGGCACGTGGGTTTTATTATATAATTCGGGACACCCCGAAACTTAGTTAGATCAGTTGTTTTGTGTTAGATATTTCGATTGATCTTTTTCGTTTTATTTTTAACTTTTTGAGTCTCTTTTCATTGATGATTATGGCCAAAGGCATCGTGAAAGATGAAACTTACAATGATCATTTTATTTCTTTATTATTATTATTATTATTATTATTATTATTATTATTATTATTATTATTATTATTATTATTATTATTATTTTTATTATTATTATTATTATTATTATTATTATTATTTTTACTATTATTATTAAGATACAACCCTAGTTGCAAAAGCAGATTGCTATAAGCCCTGGGACTCAACAGGGAAAATAGCCCAGTGAGGAAAGGAGACAAAAAAAAATCTAATTTTTAAGAAGAGTAACAACATTAAAATAAATATCTCCTATATAAACTATAAAAACTTTATCAAAACAAGACGAAGAGAAAAAAGTCAGGACAGCGTGCCCGAGTGTACTTTCAAGCAAGAGAACTCTAACCTAAGACACTGGAAGACTATGGTACAGAGGCTAGGGTACTATTGTTTCAGTTCTTCAATTTTTGTGGTGGCCGAAGTGGTAACGTCCCTGGCTGGTAAACGCCAGACTGGGGATCGAGTTCCACTCTAACTCGTTAGTTTCCTTGGTCGCTGCAACCCCACCATCCTTGAGAGCTAAGGATGGGGCGTTTGGGGGAGCTTATACGTCTATCTGCTTGGTCATTAGCAGCCATTGCCTGGCCCTCTTTGGTCCCAGCTTGGGTGGAGAGGCCCTAGGATGCTGATCATATGTACATATAGTCAATCTTTAGGGCTTTGTCACTGTCCCTTGC
>NC_090741.1:98199519-98202019 GCF_036898095.1 Palaemon carinicauda | reverse complement strand
ATTTTTCCATGTTGGAGCCCTTGGGCTTATAGCATCTGACTTTTCCAACGAGGGTTTTAGCTTAGCTAAAGTCAAAACAAACGAAAATGGTGGGTGAGGGAAGCTCTTTTCTCAATGTGTCGTATTTCCATCAAAACAATTCGGACATCATACCTTCAAGACCACCCGGTAAAAATATGAACGACGAATCTGACCTGTGTATTAACTGATTTGTCATACCATTATAATCCTCTCTTTGTCCAATTGTAATTTGACATTTAGCTTTTCAACTTCTGGTTTTTTTAGTTTTAGTTCTCAATTTAGGGGGAAAAGTTGCAATCACATCAGTTTATTTACATTTTGTTAATTTCAAGAAAACCCAGTTCCTCTCTCTCTCTCTCTCTCTCTCTCTCTCTCTCTCTCTCTCTCTCTCTCTCTCTGTTCACACATACAGACAGACATACACAGACACACGTGTATATATATATATATATATATATATATATATATATATATATATATATATATATATATAGATAGATAGATAGAGATAGATAGATATATGTATATATATATATATATATATATATATGTGTGTGTATATATATATATATATGTGTGTGTGTGTATATATATATATATATATATATATATATATATATATATATATATATATATATATATATTTATATATATAAATATATATATATATATATATATATATATATATACATATATATATATATATATATATATATATATATATATATATATATATATATATATATATATATATATATTATACTGTGTATGCATATATCATATATACAATAGTTATATACAAATAAAGCTAGAGGACCAATCGTATGAATAAGACACGTGGGTTTTAAGGAAAAGTATTTTTGAATGAATTTTAATTTACCAATGTCCTCTCTGTGTATCTCTGGTTGTCCTAGGATCAAAATCCTTCCAAGGTCTTTAATTGCTTTCTACTGAGCACCTGAAAAAATCAAGAGTTTAAAAGGACAATATATCCGCGATTATGACTGACGGATCCCATCCACCTTAAGACCTCAATCCATCTTCTGTTTCAGGATTTCTCTAAACCGAAAACTCCAGGTAAAATGACCGAAATCGTCAGAGTTCGACACGATATATTCTGTGTCTTACCCGCCACTTTCGTTTGGTTTGACTATAGTAGTAGTAAAAATAATAATAATAATAATAATAATAATAATAATAATAATAATAATAATAATAATAATAATAATAATGATAATAATAATAATGATAGTAATAATATTAGCAAAAAAACCTGCTTGTCATAAAATACATGATTCGTAGAATAAACAGATGAGTAGTTTGTCTTACATAAAAAATAAAAAAAAAGTGTTGTTCCTCGTGTTGTGCGAATTTCATTATTCTGATATGAATTCGCGACTCCTACTGAATCATACTTTTGGGGAAACATTTGCATGAACCATGAGGTCTTTATAACGAGTAAACATTTCATGGATAAAGAATTGGTGTTTGAATTATGGACTGGGTTTCAAAATTGCTGCGTTCGTCTTTTGACTGATTCGGGTACAACACACAAACACACACACACACACCGCACACATGCACACACACACACACACCTGTGCTTCACAAGAAATAAAGTCAAGGTAATTTGAATACATTCAAGAAAATAAATTGTAATAATTTTTATTAGGAAAATTACTATTGTTGAACTCCCCTATTTTCTCTTAAAATGTCATTCTCTCTCTCTCTCTCTCTCTCTCTCTCTCTCTCTCTCTCTCTCTCTCTCTCTCTCTCTCTCTCTCTCTCTCTCTCTCTCTCTCTTTAGTTTGTAGAAGCTTGATATACAAAGGATAATGTTAGATGCGTCCTTACATTTTCAAGTGCAATACGAAGAATAAGAATAATAGAATTCGTAATAATGATGATTACTATAATAATGATAACCCTAATAATGATACGATGCAACTATAAGGCTTCCCAGCATTGTATTTTATAATTTTCTATTTCATCGGTTTCTTAGAATTCTTTTTAGTTTTCTTTCAAATTCCTGTTGGGGTTTAAACAATTTTAATTCTAGTATTCTCTTTAAGATTTCCTGTTACCATTAACATGTTTGAAAATTAGGGTCAATCTGGTTTCCCTTGAGTGATAACGATCTTTAATATTGGAGTTCTATCAGGATTGTTTTCTTTTCTCTTTTAATATTAATAAGCTACAATGTCAACGTTCTCATAATATATTCCCTACGAATATATATAAAAGAGTTATAGACAGAGACTAAATTTCTGTGTGATTTCATTGTTGTAAAATTTCGAATTTCAAAGTGACAATGAACTCACATTTATATTAACTCTACATTTACTCCTCTTATCGAATTATCATTGCAGCTGTTAATTCTAGTCCTTATTTTTGTGAAAGAACTGTTATTGATTTGAGCTATATAGAGGTATTGTAAATGTTTTACAGGCTCGCAGGTGGTGTTATAGCTAGTGATTTG
>NC_090741.1:98187019-98197019 GCF_036898095.1 Palaemon carinicauda | reverse complement strand
CCATCCCTTGCAATCCATCAGTCTTGAAGTTTTAGGACCCCACGAACGTGCACTCCCTAAATCTGGTGTTGCACCATCTTGCTGTGAAATTATGGTCGGTTAAAGGCTATGTAGTTGAGCGGCAACATATCCAATCAACATCTGCAGAAATCAATGTCTTGATGAAAAATGTACCCATAATTCTATTGCACTGGATCCCATACTACCTATTCACCTCAGACCTATCAAGGTGAAGCTCTCTAGTCACGTGATGTTCTGGTTCCCAGGTTCTCACAGTGTGCGTTCAGTTTCCTTGAAATGCGAAAGGTATCCTCATCAATAAAAACAAATGTTGTGGAACGTTTTATCTTTTTCGTTTTAGCATGTTAAATGCGAACTATTCGTCTCGGTTTATCACTTGGCTCGGTTTCCAGTATGAGTTACTCTTTGCAAGAGAACAATCGAAAGTTTTTGTGTAGGACTTAATGCATTGTGGAACTCGGTAGCTGGTAGTGTGTGATAGCAAAATGGAATGACTTTGTAAAAAAGAGATCAGAGGCTTATATAACACGATCTATGTTTTCCAGAGATGTTGTTGGTCGTCCACTCCTTCCTTTATCCAACACTGTCCCTGTCCCCATAAATTTCTTATCCCATGCATGAATTGACAAACGCAACAGTGGATCTCTTCTGTACTTAGATCTTTAGTTTCCCCCTATCTGTATATCTGATTTTGTTTCAATAAACCATGAAACATAACACCCTTTCTTTAGTAGTCCTTTTTAGGTGTTCAGTACATCGACAGTGTACCTGAAATACACAAATGCTGTGGGATGAAAGACATTGATAACTGCCCTGGTACATTTAACCAGTCTGATGGAGATATCTCTTCAAAGGTATTTTTTGTATATTTTCAGAATCATAAAGAGGCTTTATAGACTCCCTATATTTAACTGGTCTTTTACTGTTTGACCATAAGCCAATTAGTACTGTACATTTGGCGTACATCTGCAGAAAGCACTTGGATTCTTGGTATTTTTAGCGAGATGAAGAGGAATATACAGATGTCAATTAATTTTATTGAAGACAGTTAAAATGAAACGACACAGATGATACAAAAGCAATATTTATCAGATTTATCATTATGGAATCTATAATTATCCCTGTCTACAACCTCAATCGAATGGGATACATTTTTTTTAGTGTAAAAGATCACAAAGAATCTGATGAGCTATTAATCAGTATAGATAGATAGATATGTTAGCTCCTTTGGATAAACGCTGATGATGGTAGGTAGCCTTGAGTACTTACTTGAAATGTTTGCTCTAAATCAAATATTTATGATATCTAGGCCAAGCATTGAGTGAAGATGAATAATTGATTAGGGCACATAAGCACAGATGAACACGCACACGTATACACACACACACACACACACACACACACACACATATATATATATATATATATATATATATATATATATGTGCATATATATATATATATATATATATATATATATATATATATATATATATATATATATATATATATGTATATATATATATATATATATATATATATATATATATATATATATATATATATATACTGTACATATACCATATATATATATATATATATATATATATATATATATATATATGTTTATATACACTGTATATATACTGTATATATATATATATATATATATATATTTTTGGGCTCAAGCCATGTCGTCCTGATGGAAGTTCCTATAGGGTAGCTTCCTAGGGTATATTACAACTACGGCGATATTCCCAGAGAATTTACCTTAAGGTACCAGAATTCTAACTCCTGGAGCGAGTATCCCTCGTGAAAGGGATATCGCGACATATCAGAGGACGTATTCTAGACACGTCACATGGCAATCTACGACCTGAACAGAGATTCGTCTCGTAGGAGGGAGATTGACGAGATACGAATTCGGGAAAGAAAAAGGGGAGCCGCTCCCAAGGCTTCCCTATCCCCCGATTCGTATGCGTGCCTGGCGCCAATCCTGGCGCCATCTGTATTCCTTTTTGCGTAGCTTAACAACTCGGTGTTTTTTCCTGTTTTTCTCGCAAATCTTGGATTTATTCAGCTTTTCATGGCTTCTTCGTCTTCGTTGGCCTCGGATAAGTTGAGTATAGTGTCTGTTATGTATAAATGTAGGCTCTTGGTAAAATTTTGAGTGATTAATAGGATTAATCTTTGATACAAGAGCCGTAGCCTACCAGAGGTGTCCTGGACACTGTCACTCGCTAGGTATAAATTAGTTAGTCAGAGTGACATTCCTGGTTGTTTTGCTTAATAAAATTTAGCTATTTAGCTTTACATAGGATTTCCTTTCGTGCTTAGTATTATTTGGCGAAGTATTCGCCATTCTGGCCTACGCTAGGCCATGTAGCCTAGTCGTTTGGTCCTAGTACTTAATGCATGATTTTGGTTTTTCCGAGTGTAATTAAAATTTTATTGAAGCTTTAGGCTATATTTTATACATTTTAGACTGTGTGGAATATTTCCAAGATTGTATACGTGAGAGTTTCGGTGAATTAGGTAATCGATTCTCTTGGTGCCTAGGCTAATTGCTTATGGAGCCTTAGTATACTTTATTATACTCCCCGGTTGCTTTCTTTTCTTCGGAGAAGGTATGCAATCCCTTTCCCTCTGTTTAAGCCTTGGGCTTATCCCTAAGTGGTTTTTTCCGAATTTATTTTCGATAAAACTATACTAGGGTGTTACTGTACCTTCCTGTTCCAGCAGAGTCTGGTTCAAAGAGGGACAGAACAACAGAGTTTTTAGTCTGAGTCCGTGTTGTTTGGCTTGGGGCAGAGTCTCCCTCGCTGACCTAACACTTACAAAGGGAGCTGAGCTCCTTTAGGTCACTATCGAAGGTTTCTGTAGTTATGATTCCTTCTTGTGTGATCGACCAGACTAAGTCCTGTTGCTGTTCTCGGGGAGGATAAATCTTCCCTTGGGAGTAGCAACGCCTTCCTTGCTTTGGTGCTCTGGAAGCTGGCAGGTATTATACTACTGCGCTGGCCCTTTCCCTTAGATCTCCCTTAGGCTAAGACAAAGTTCTTGGCTGCGGGTGATCTGTCACTAAAGCAAGGTTGGCAGGACCCTCTTGTCCCTTCCCCCTCTATCTCCGTAATGGCCTAGCCATTACTGTACTGTACCTTGCCGGCCGGCAGAGCTGGCCGGCAGGGGTATTACTGTACCGTATGTCATTCTACTTCTGGACCTAGTATAGGTTGGGATATGGATTGACTAAGCCCATTGCCGGCCGGCAGAGATGCTGGACGGCAAGGGTCTTATGTTTTCGAGTGCTGCCCGGACCTCTCTTGGTCCCTCATCCATGCCTGCCGGCAGAGCCGGACGGCATTGGTCAAGGAAGCCTGAATTAAGTTTCTCCCCTTCCTTATATGCACTCTTTCGGTTGCCGGGCTTGGGGGGTTGTGTACACTCTTATCCCGGCATCCATTCTATTTTCTTCTAGTGCTGTACCTGTCCCGGCTGCCGGCCTATGAGGCCGGCTGCCGGCCTATGAGGCCGGCAGCCGGGCAGGTGTAGTCTTCTGGTTCTTTTGCTGCCGGCTGGCATCGGTCTTGTACCTTTGCCGGCCGGCTTATGTCAGTCCTTGTCTGCCGGTCACCAAGAGTGTGGCCGGCAGCTGGGTACTACCTTGTGTAGTTGCTGGCCGGCAATCATTGCCGGCCAACACTGGCTGTTGCTGGCCGGCAGCTGCTGCCGCCGGCACAGGCATTTGAACCAGAGGGCTGCCGCCCTATAGCTGTTAAGTAGTATACTTTAAAGCTAATTGTGGTGTGTGCCGGCCGGCAAAGGCAGGCCGGCACACATCCTCCTATACTGTACTAGTATTCTTCTGTATAGCATATACAGTAAGAAGAAAACTATAGTAAAAGTTTAGGTACAGCACTGTATCTTCTAACACTATTGTGTTTTCTTACACAGCCCTTTGCTATTGCCCTCAGACAGGAAGCAGAGTTCTTCCCCGTCTATTATCCAGGATTTTAAAATCATTGCCTAGGTGTGAGCTCCACCTGTTTCCTCTGGAAACCTTGCATTGGTTACTCTAGTAGAGATAAACCATTTTGATTTTATTATCTGGAAGGCTGCAACAATGGGTTGTGAGGGAAACACAAGTGTGTGTCTTTCATTTATGAATTGTTATGCTATACTATGCATATCCAGTGATACATAGTTCACTTGATACTCATGGAAATTTCTTCTCTTTACAGGAGGACCCTCCGAAGTGCGGAAATGTTTTCTGCAATGTCCGCAGCAAGAACCTCTGCGGACATGAGTGTTGTAGGAGACACGCAGCATGCGCTGTCTCCAAGGATGATCTCCAGTATTGGGACCCTCAGGTATGTACTGTATGCACTAACCTGATTACTGAGGCTTTTGATTCCCCTAGAACGGCGGAATCAAGGGATATAGCTAGGGAAAAGCTTCGTACTTGGGTAAGGGGCTTCAAGAAGAACACCTCTGGCCCTTATCTTCCAAGTGAGAAGATGAGGGCGTATCTTTTTCCCCAGGCATCAGCTGAGGCAGTGATTCCCCAGCCTCAAGAGGAGATCCTTCAAGATCAAGTCCAGGTGGACGAGGAAGTCGCAGATGCGATGCAAGACATCCAGTTGTGTGACAGGATGTCTGACCTGGACGAACGTTTGGAAGAAGACCTCCTGGCAGAAGGTCAGGATCAAGTTCAAACCCCGGATGTCGTAGAGGATGAGGTCGACGAGGTGTCGGCTACTCCGGTTCAGATGCTGGAGCCTATCCCCTCAACATCGGCTGGCCTCCCAGTAGAACTGGGACAGGCCCTCTCTTCGATTGTTGGAATGATCCAACAAATGCAGAAGGAGAATCAGGAGAAGGCGGCTGCAATGGAACTGCGTATGCAGTCCCTGGCAGAATCACATGGGCCCCGGAAAAGGCTCAATGTGAAAGACCTTCCCATATGCTCAGATGCTAACCCATGGAGGTATGCTGAGCACATGCCGATGACGACTGGAAAGATCGTCATCTCGGATAAGCTGGGTTCAGTTCCCCTAGAGGAGGTAGAATTCTGGCCCAGCAAGGCATCATATCCGGACTGCTATGTCCGGCTGAGAAAAGAACCAGCTTCAAGGGAGGAGACAGAGCCGAAGGAGGTCATTGTTATGGACCACGCTAAGGCTCAAGCCCTACTCTCATCCTCGATGAAAGAGAGGGGCTTCTCGAATTCGAAGGTAGCTGCATTGAGCAAGAAGCTCCCTTCGTTTGTGTCCTCTCCTGATAGAGCCTTCCCCTTTTTACAGAAAGGGTTTGCGGCTGTCCTAAAGGCAGTCGAGGCCGGCAAGCCTTGCCCCTCCCTGGAGGAGTGTAAACCCTTGTCGCTGGCTCTACCTATGGACCACAAAGACTGGAAGGATGTCCATCTGACATTCTCAGTGGGAAAGTTGGAGGCTGATATTGCCGGACGGCAATTCGGCGAGGACCTCCCCAAGCTGTCCGAATCTCTTTTACGAAGAGAGTTCGAGACAAAAGAAAGACTGGCTGCCTCAATGTCTCATCAGACTACTCTCGAGACGATGGCAAGTGACCCCAAGGTCCATGAAATGTTCATGGTAGTGGCTAAGTCTCACTTAGCCACAGTGACGAAGGACCTTTATAGCTTCGTCAAGGCAAGGAGAGCTTGCAGGGAGTTCGTGTTCACCGGGGCTTCGGTGAGACACGAGCCAAGGAAGTTAATCTCCTCCAACATTTGGGGAAAAGACCTTTTCCCTACCGATGTGGTCAAAGAGGTTGTTGATAAGGCCGCCGTGGAGAATAGAAATCTTCTCCAGAAGTGGGGCCTGGCTATCAAAAGAAAATCTTCCCCGGATGAGGGTCCTCAACCAAAGAGGAAGAATATGAAGACTAGGCTACCATTTCGGCCAGCCAAGCCTTATAGACAGCAACAGCAACTGCAATTGCCTTTGCCTCCAGTGCCCCAGATGGTGGCACAAACCCCGACTGCCTTTCAGTGGGTACCCCAGGCTGTGCCAGGTCAGTCAACCACATTCGCCCCAACGTTCGAAGGACAGTCTTCTTCCTTTCGTGCAAAACCTAGAGGAGCAGCCAGAGGCTCGTCTAGGCGCCCCTCAAGGGGAAGGGGATTCAGAGGTGGTCGTGGTCAGGGAGGCAAGACCTCAGGACGGCAGTCCAAGTGAAATGATACCGGTAGGAGGGAGACTGATGAAATTTTGGGATCGCTGGACCTTCGATCCCTGGGCCCAAAGCCTACTCAAGAATGGACTGGGTTGGAGCTGGTACAGCACTCCACCCCCATGCCTTCGGTTTTTCCAACACTCCACCCCCATTTTGGAGGAGTACGTTCAAGAACTGTTGGAGAAAAATGTGATCCGAAAGGTGAAGTCCATCAAATTCCAAGGGAGGCTGTTTTGTGTTCCCAAGAAAGACTCGGAAAAGCTCAGAGTCATTCTGGACTTGTCACCACTCAACAAGTTCATAGTGAATTGCAAATTCAAGATGCTAACACTGCAACACATAAGGACCTTACTGCCCAAGAGGGCATACTCAGTCTCTATAGACTTGTCAGACGCCTATTGGCACATTCCAATCAGCCGTCGACTCTCCCCCTACCTAGGGTTCAGGCTACAACGGAAACTGTACGCCTTCAGAGCCATGCCATTCGGGCTAAACATAGCCCCAAGGATTTTCACGAAGCTTGCGAGCGCAGCTCTCAAACAATTACGCCTAAAGGGAATTCAGGTAGTAGCCTACCTGGACGACTGGCTGGTGTGGGCAGCATCCGAGACCGAATGCTTGCAAGCTTCCAGTCAGGTGATCCAGTTCCTAGAGTACCTAGGCTTCAAGATCAACAAGAAAAAGTCTCGACTTTCTCCATCCCAAAAGTTCCAGTGGCTGGGAATCCACTGGGACCTTTTGTCACACAGTTTCTCCATCCCAATGAAGAAAAGGAAGGAGATAGCGGGCTCTGTCAAGAGACTTCTAGATTCCGAAAGGATATCAAGACGCGAACAGGAGAGGGTACTAGGCTCTCTCCAGTTTGCTTCAGTGACAGACCCAGTGCTAAGAGCACAGCTAAAGGATGCAACCGGAGTTTGGAGAAGGTATGCATCAAACGCGCGAAGAGACCTGAGAAGACCAG
This sequence comes from Palaemon carinicauda, assembly GCF_036898095.1. Lineage (NCBI taxonomy): Eukaryota > Metazoa > Arthropoda > Malacostraca > Decapoda > Palaemonidae > Palaemon > Palaemon carinicauda. The sequence continues at coordinate 98,189,839 of NC_090741.1, read as the reverse complement.
TGCCGCCTCGGCTACGTACTCTTCTCAGACCTTGGTCCCAAGCCAGACATCTAAAGAAGTCGGTTCTTCTTCAGCCACCTCCCCCGTCGATGACGATTCATTCAGACGCCTCAAAGGAGGGATGGGGAGGTCACTCTCATCGGAAAAAAGTCCAGGGGACTTGGTCCAAGCTATTCAGGACCTTTCATATAAACTTTCTAGAAGCTATGGCAGTGCTCCTTACCTTAAAGAAAGTCTCCCCGCGTCACTCGATCCACATAAGATTGGTGACAGACAGCGAGGTGGTTGTGAGATGCTTGAATCGACAAGGGTCGAGGTCACCACCTCTCAACCAAGTGATGTTAGCCATTTTCCGATTGGCGGAAAAGAAGAAGTGGTACCTGTCGGCAGTTCACCTTCAAGGAGTCCGCAATGTGACAGCGGACGCTCTATCCAGGTTCACACCGATAGAGTCGGAATGGTCCTTAGACGCAGGATCATTTTCCTTCATTCTGAATCAAGTCCCAGAACTGCAAATAGACCTCTTTGCGACGAAAGACAACAAGAAGTTGCCCCTGTACGTGTCCCCGTACGAGGACCCCTTAGCGGAAGCAGTGGACGCAATGTCCCTCGACTGGAACAGATGGTCCAGGATTTATCTGTTCCCTCCTCACAACCTTCTGTTGAGGGTCCTCAACAAACTGAGAGCCTTCAAGGGGGTAGCGGCAATAGTGGCCCACAAGTGGGCGAACAGTATGTGGTTCCCCTTGGCGTTGGAACTACAGATGAAGTTCGTGCCGCTACCACATCCAGTTCTGACCCAGCGAGTCCAGAAGTCGACTGTCTGCGCTTCATTACAGAAAACCCAGACCCTGCAGCTCATGATTTTCTCGCCCTAGCGGTGAGAAAGCGCTTCGGGATTTCGAAAGCCAGCATAGACTTCCTAGAGGAATACAAGTGCAAATCGACTAGAAGGCAATATGAGTCATCTTGGAGAAAATGGGTGGCCTTTGTAAAGGCAAAGAATCCGCAGGAGATCTCAACAGATTTCTGCTTATCTTTCTTCATCCACCTCCATGGCCAAGGATTGGCCGCTAACACGATTTCAGTGTGTAAATCGGCTTTGATGAGACCCATTTTATTTGCCTTCCAGATCGACCTAGGTAACGAGATCTTTAATAAAGTTCCGAAAGCCTGCGCTAGGCTCAGACCTTCAGCACCTCCAAAGCCCATCTCATGGTCTTTAGACAAAGTTCTTCATTTCGCCTCCTTGTTGAGCAATGAAGAATGTGCGTTAAAGCATTTGACGCAAAAAGTTATTTTCCTATTTGCACTCGCGTCCGGGGCCAGGGTTAGTGAGATCGTAGCCCTCTCGAGAGAGGCAGGTCGTGTTCAGTTCCTGGATGGGGGGGAGCTGAACCTGTTTCCGGATCCTACGTTTCTCGCCAAGAATGAGTTACCCACCAACAGGTGGGGTCCCTGGAGAATCTGCCCTCTGAAAGAAGATGCATCTCTATGTCCAGTAGAATGCCTAAAGGTCTATCTTCGTAGAACTTCAGACTTCAAGGGTAGTCAACTATTCAGGGGAGAAACATCAGGCTCAAATTTATCTCTGAATCAACTCAGAGCGAAAATGACATATTTTATTCGCAGAGCGGATCCTGACAGTACACCCGCAGGTCACGATCCGAGGAAAGTTGCCTCATCCCTAAATTTCTTTAATTGTATGGATTTTGAACATCTCCGTTCATACACGGGCTGGAAGTCTTCCAGGGTGTTCTTTCGCCACTATGCGAAGCAAGTAGAGGAACTTAAGAGATCTGTGGTAGCAGTGGGTCGTGTAGTTAACCCTACTGTTTAACTCTGCGAGGAACAGTGGTCTTAATTGGGACGATTAAGTCCAGGGTGAGTGTGTAGGTACATACTGTACTACAAACTAAATAAGGGCACCAAGTGCCCATATAGACTGTTCCTTCTTTCAAAGGTGAACCTTGCATAAGTTCAGACATGTGTGCCAAGCGTTTCTAACGCTAATGTGATTGATTTGTAATACAGATTTTTTATGACTTGATACCTTGGTATCTCATTAAAGTGGTGTTTAATGGTTTTTCTTTCAGATAAACAAGTTCTGTTTACTATCATACTTATGCTTAAAGTTTTGGGTTACCCTCTTTTATATAAATATATATATTTGTTGTTAACCTGTCTGTTTATTATCTGTCAATAAACTTGTTCTTGAGAACCTTGCGTCTCTTTCACCTGTGTCAATTTATTGGTATAATTGAGCATTTTAATTCTATGTATCTTATCTGGGATAATTCTGATAGAATTGTTCTGTTTTGCAAGCTATGTTGCATTGGTTTATGTAAGTCCCCTAATGGGAGGACTCCGTCCCATAAAGGGACGAGGGCGGTTTTATTAGTTTCTTCCTATGCGGATATAAACCTTTGTCCAATACAAGTATTGTGCGGATTACTGGTCAATATATTGACGCAGTGGTTCTATACAAACTATGCTTTACTTAATATAGGGCGAGACCACTATATTAGCTTGCCTGGTATTCACACATAGATATATGTACTCTTCGAGACTTTCCAGAGTCTAGCAGGACTCTTCCCTGTAGGGGGCAGGAAGCTCTAACATAGTTTATAGTTAGTTGAAAAGATGTATAACGGTAACATCTTAGGTCTCTAGGTCTAGTCGACCGGGAATAAATATCTCCGGGGAGTACGGCACGTTCTGAGAATCCACAGATACAGTAATGCTCTGGTACACTTCCATCAGGACGACATGGCTTGAGCCCAAAAAACGGATTTTGAGCGAAGCGAAAAATCTATTTTT
>NC_090741.1:98174519-98177019 GCF_036898095.1 Palaemon carinicauda | reverse complement strand
TGAAGCATTTTGTCGGTATAATCCTGTTTATTGAGAAGTACCACACCTTTACCCTTGTCAGGGCGACACAAAATGATATCACTACGTAGTGATAAAGACTTTAGAATATTAAAATCTTCTTTCTTGAAAAATGGAAACCATGTAGGTGACTTTAAAGAGGCATAAGCTTCATGGGCAATATTTTGTATTGATTGACGGGCTTTTTCTAGATTATTATGAGAAGGGAGGTTCCGAATATTACTAAAAAACATCTCAAACGGTAAGAAAAACTTAGAGAAACTCGGTCGGAAATTAGGAAGACAAAACTCCAACCCCAAAGAGAGCAAAAATTCTTCCTTTTTGGAAAGGGTATAGTCTGAAAAATTAAAAATTACATCCCTAGGAGCAAGGAACTTCGGCCTTTCAATACCCAGTTTCGAAAGTTTACGTTCATGTACTGATTTTGTGTCAGAAATAAACTTAGACAAGTTACGTTTTATAAGAGATTTGAAATACATTTTATCAAGTAAAGATAATTGTTCATAAAAGGATGACGTTATAGATGAAACGTGGGACTGTAAACGGGCAACAGATTTTGTTTTTAGATTAATTTCCATATCCAAGAGTTTTAAAACGGCAGACCTGTAGAAATCAGTATCATAAAGAGAAGAACGATAAAGTTTAAATTTCACAAAATTAGGAACAATATTACTCATCTTGCAATACAAAAGAAATTCATGGTCCAGTTCAGCCTTCTTAAGTTTCTTCGTGGAGGAAGGCTGAACTGGACCATGAATTTCTTTTGTATTGCAAGATGAGTAATATTGTTCCTAATTTTGTGAAATTTAAACTTTGTCGTTCTTCTCTTTATGATACTGATTTCTACAGGTCTGCCGTTTTAAAACTCTTGGATATGGAAATTAATCTAAAAACAAAATCTGTTGCCCGTTTACAGTCCCACGTTTCATCTATAACGTCATCCTTTTATGAACAATTATCTTTACTTGATAAAATGTATTTCAAATCTCTTATAAAACGTAACTTGTCTAAGTTTATTTCTGACACAAAATCAGTACATGAACGTAAACTTTCGAAACTGGGTATTGAAAGGCCGAAGTTCCTTGCTCCTAGGGATGTAATTTTTAATTTTTCAGACTATACCCTTTCCAAAAAGGAAGAATTTTTGCTCTCTTTGGGGTTGGAGTTTTGTCTTCCTAATTTCCGACCGAGTTTCTCTAAATTTTTCTTACCGTTTGAGATGTTTTTTAGTAATATTCGGAACCTCCCTTCTCATAATAATCTAGAAAAAGCCCGTCAATCAATACAAAATATTGCCCATGAAGCTTATGCCTCTTTAAAGTCACCTACATGGTTTCCATTTTTCAAGAAAGAAGATTTTAATATTCTAAAGTCTTTATCACTACGTAGTGATATCATTTTGTGTCGCCCTGACAAGGGTAAAGGTGTGGTACTTCTCAATAAACAGGATTATACCGACAAAATGCTTCACATTCTTTCAGACAACAGTAAATTTTGTGAAATTGGGTCTCCAGAATTTAGTTTGATTTATAAAGTAGAGGACAAAATCAACCGTAACCTTAAACAACTCAAAGATGAATCCTTTTTATTAGAAGAAACATACTGTTCCTTGTACAGCACTGGTTCATCCTTCAGCGTTTTATATGGTTTACCCAAGGTTCACAAAGCTGACATACCTTTGCGTCCCATTCTGGCTGCTTACAATTCCGCTAATTTTAGTATAGCTAAATTTTTAGTCCCTTTACTCAGTGATCTCACTTCCAATGCTTACACCTTGCAAAACTCATCTCAGTTTGTACCTCATATTCTCCAGCAAGATCCCAATAGTTTTATGGTCAGTTATGATGTTACCTCTTTATTTACTAATATTCCACTATCAGAAACAATAGACATTATTTTAACTAGACTATTTCCCAACCCGACTTCCTCATTTCATGGTTTTAACGTTAACTCTTTTAGAAAATTACTTGAACTTGCCGTAACAGAAACTTTCTTTATTTTCAGTAACACAGTCTACAAACAGGTCGATGGTATGGCTATGGGTTCTCCCTTGGGCCCTACCTTTGCAAATATATTTATGTGCCACCTAGAAAAGTTGTTCATTGATCAGTGCCCTGTGTCCTTTAAACCCCTATTTTATAGACGTTATGTTGATGATACATTTGTTCTTTTTAAAGATAGACATCATGCCACTTTGTTTTTAGAGTACATAAACTCATTTCATTCAAATATTAAGTTCACGTTGGACTCCGAACATAATGATCAACTTTCCTTTTTAGATATTAAGATTTCACGTTGTAATGGTGCATTTAGTACTGGCATTTTTAGAAAACAAACTTTTACTGGACTTGGGTTAAACTTTTTTAGTCACTGTCCGATTTCATTTAAAGTAAACTCATGTAAAACATTAATTTTTAGAGCTTTTAATCTTTCTTCAGATTGGGGTAGATTCCACGAGGAAATTAAATTTTTAAAATCATAT
>NC_090741.1:98157019-98167019 GCF_036898095.1 Palaemon carinicauda | reverse complement strand
GAGTATTTAGTCTTATGTCGACGACCTGCCGGAAGGGTGAGTTGGTTGTAGGATACCTTTATTCCCCTGCCGACAAGGTTGCCGACAATGAAGGTTAGCCCTCCATAGTCGCATTAGAGTTATAGTAGTAAACCATCTTCTCCTTGCGACTAAAAGACTAGTCCTGTGCCACAGTTCCCTAGGCTAAGAGTAATTCTCTTTTAGCCGAGGATAACGTGGCACTGGAACCCTGTTTCTCCCTTGTTGAGAGGAGGCGGCAGTGCCCCCACCCCCTTAACTGTGTCGGCAGTCTCTGTGTTGGAGAACTGAGTCTCTCCTGGCACCTGGATTCTGTCAATACCGATACAGAAACAGAGTTCCTTTTATAGGTGGTAGGACTGACAAGTTTGTCAGTTCTTTTCACAGACGTTACAGGACCCTTTTCCCCTACCCCTCTATTCTCTTTGATGGTTGATCCATTGTCTTTTTAGGCTGACATCCTGCAACCTTACCATTGCGGTAGGGTGCTGGAGCCAGCCAGACTCCCTCTCCTTTCTTGGCTGGTGGCAGGGCTACTGCCGCCTGCCAGTCCGGCCGGCAACCAAGATAGCTGCCGGCAGTCATGGACTGTCGGCGGCTGCCGACGTTGCCGGTGGCTGATGGCATGATAGCCATTTGCCGGCCTGGCCGACAACCAAGATGGCTGCCGGGAGTCATGGACTGTCGGCGGCTGCCGACGTTGCCGCCGGCTGACGGAATGATAGCCATTTGTCGGCCTGGCCGGCAACCAAGATGGTTGCCGACAATAATGGACTGTCGGCGGCTGCCGACATTGCCGGCGGCTGCCGACATTGCCGGCGGCTGCCGACGTTGCCGGCTGCCGCCATGGCTGGCGGCTGACGGCACATTCGCCAGCTGCCGGCCTGGCCGGCAGTTACGTCCATGATGGCCGTGAGTGGGTAGTCCCTTCTGTTCCCATGGTTCTTCAGTCCTCCCTTGGACTGTTGCTATAGGTTCTGTTGCCTGTGTGCTACCGGCCGGGACGGCAAAGTCAGTGCTGACTCGGTAGGCAGCACGCCGACTGTACTAGTACTGTCAGCGGGTTGCCGGCAACAGTACTGTAGCTATATAGAAGCCTGAATGTTACATTCTCCCCTTCTATTAGAACCTTCTTTCGGAAAAAAGGCAGTCTATTAGACTTTTACTTCCTTAATTACTGTATACATTTACAGTAAAGGATAGCCCTTTTTCCCATACTGTCTCTCTCTCTGTCTCGCTAGTTCTGCCGGGTATGCCGGCAAGTCCTAGCTAGACCGGCAACATGCCTGATCAACTACTGTATAGGTTATACAGATAGCCAGTATATCTCAGTATAGTATATACTGTAGATAGAAAACTACTATATTTCTTGTACTAGTAGTTGTTTCCATTATATTTTGAATATCCAGCTCGGGCATTTGCTGAGCCTAATCCTATATTGAATGAATATGATTTCTTCAATATCCTGATTGAAAATCAGTTTAGGATTACCCTACAATATTAAATAAGTTCAAGGCAAGAGTTATACACTCCTAACCTTTAAAAGGTACAGCCTTTTCTCGAGTCTCCCTGATCAGGAAACTCTATATTTTAATATAGTAGGAAGACTACAGCAAATGACCTGAGTCGGATATACTAATATATGTCTTTAATTATCTAGTCCATCTGGCTTTATGCTAGGTGGACCCTTCTGTCATATGCTGCCTGGTAGGCAGCATAATGACTAGATTACAATTCATAGGTACAGTAGTCGATAATTTGCAATATAGACTTACTGCATTTAAAAAACTACAGTACCTTGATACACTAGTATTTTCTAGCATACCTTGGGTATCCTTCGGCGAGTTTTTCTGCTGATACTGCTTATATATTGAAGGAATATTTTCTTCAATAGTCTGACTTAGAATCAGTCATCCTGACCACACAGTATTAACATTATTTGGGACAGTTACTTGATACTTCTCTACCCCTAGGGGTAAGAACCCTTCTACTTGGTTTTTTTCAACAGAGAAAGCTCCATGTAGTTAATACTGAGGGGAGGTAGCAGCATTTGCTCGCGGGGGTACACAAGTATGTATCTCCTACTATCCCTTTATAGCTTACTATCCTAAGCTATTCTGTTGTAGATGACATTTTCATGTTGATTTTCAGAGTAATAATCCCTTGTATACTCATTTGGTTTTCCTTTCTTTACAGGAGGAACACCAGATATCTTGTGCTGCGGTCCCCTGCAAAGCCAAGAGTAAGGACTTTTACGGTCATAATACTTGCAGGTTGCAAGCCCCCTGCAATATTATTTCCGGATCCCTACATTATTGGAACCCACATGGTTGCAATATATGTCGGACATTGATGTCTGAAGGTTTTGATAATCCCAAGTCTACAGAGACTAGGGATATAGCTCAGTATAAATTACGTAACTGGGTGAGAGGCTTCCAAAAGATCTCTCCGAGACCTTTCCTACCTAATGATAGGATGCGTAAGCTATTATTTCCAAAGCTATGGGAGGAAATAGTAGGGCCTCAGGAGCCAACTACATCCCCTGATGGCGAGAAAACCTTTGGGATCGAGGGCAAGAGGTGCCCTAAGGTAGAAGAGAAATATGTTGTGTCGGACTTTCCTCTGCCTATGCCGGCTAAAGAGCCACCGATGTCAACATCTTCGTCTTCTACCCCTCTATTGGATAATGTGGTACAATTATGTATCCAACTGAAGAATCAGATAGAGAGCTTTGGTAAACAAAGCTAAAAGCAGGAAGTAAAACACAAGATAGAACCTTGTAAAGCTTCTCTTGTTGCTTCCCACGGGTCAGTCAAACGACCCATGAATCAAGACCTTCCTACATGCTCCATAACCAATCCCTGGATGTTTGCGGAGCAGATGTCGATTTCAAATGGCAATATCTACATCTCAGAGAAATTAGGTGCTGTTCCTTTGGACAAAATCTAATTTTAGCCAAGCTTTGATGCTTTCCCTAATTGTTGGGTTCGTCTGTTGTATGAACCAAAGTCAGGAAAAGGAACGGAAAAAAAGGAGGTCATGATTTTTTACCATGGTAAGGCACAGACTATCCTTTCAGGTAATCTGAAGAGGGCGGGTTATTCAGAGACAAAGGTATTCTCACTGAATAACAGACACCCTTCCTTTCTTCCTCCTACTTCACTCGCTTTCCCCTTTAAGGGGAAGGCATTTACTTCGGTTACCAAAGCTCTAGAGGCAGGTGAACCATGTCCTACACTCGATGAGTGCAAGCCTTTGTCACCAGCCTTTCCCGGTCAGGAAAAGGAATGGAAGGAAGTCCATTTGACATTTTCGTTAGGAAAATTAGACAAGGATGTCGCAAGTCGACAATTCAATGTATGTCTCCCTAATTTGTCCGAAGAGACTTGCGACATCCCTTTCTCTGCAAAACTACAAAGAGTTGTGTTCAACCTACGAAAACACCCCAGACATGCTCATGGTCATAGCCAAAATGCATATGGCTACCTTGGAAAAGGACCTTTACGCCTTTGTGAAGGCTAGGAGAGCATGTAGAGAGTTTGAGTTCGCTGCTGCAACAGTGAAACACGAAACAAAGAAGCTAATATCTTCCACCATCTGGGGTAAAGACCTCTTCCCACAAGAGGTCATTAAGGAAGTAATTTAGAATGCCGCCATGGGGAACATAAGTCTTCTCCGGAAATGGGGCATTCCCTCAAAGAGAAAATCTTCTGTGGGTGTGGGTCCCCAACTTTTAGAGTGAAGTAAATTTTCTATTAAAGTGAATTTCTCATTTGTTTAAGTCAACCTTGTTCTAGTTTTAAGTGGGTTCCACTATAGCTTAAAGTATTTTTAAAGTGGTGTGTTGTTGACTGTTTCTCGCCTACTCCCCGCTAATTACCTTGTTTTGAACTATAGTGTTAATAATTGTATTTTGTTTGCCCGAGTGATGACGAAAGATTGTTGATGTCGGAGGTGGGTGCTCGGACAGAAGACAGTTCGGGCTTGCGCACTCTCCCATCCACAAACATTAAGCTGCATTGACCATTGAAAATTTTCCTAACGAACGCTTTTCTATTGAATTGGGACCACGGCTCTGGAAAGTGATTGACGGATTCTCGTCTTGGTTTATCGTCTGCAGGTGCTCTTGTCACCTGCGACTTGAGTGTTGCCTTGCTTTTGGACAGTGTATTCCAGAGACTGGCCGGTGTTACTGTCACTTCCGACTGGAGTCTGCCCCGCCGTTTCCTGACGTGAGGGAGATCCTAGGGAATTGGCATACTATTAGAGTAAAGTAAATTTTCTATTGAAGTAAATTTCTCATTTGTTTAAGTCAACCTTGTTCTAGTTTTAAGTGGGTTCCACTATAGCTTAAAGTATTTTTAAAGTGGTGTGTTGTTGATTGTTTCTCGCCTACTCCCCGCTAATTACCTTGTTTTGAACTATAGTGTTGATAATTGTATTTTGTTTGCCCGAGTGATGACGAAAGATTGTCGATGTCGGAGGTGGGTGCTCGGACAGAAGACAGTTCGGGCTTGAGCACTCTCCCATCCACAAACATTAAGCTGCATTGACCATTGAAAATTTTCCTAACGAACGCTTTTCTATTGAATTGGGACCACGGCTCTGGAAAGTGATTGACGGATTCTCGTCTTGGTTTATCGTCTGCAGGTGCTCTTGTCACCTGCGACTTGAGTGTTGCCTTGCTTTTGGACAGTGTATTCCAGAGACTGGCCGGTGTTACTGTCACTTCCGACTGGAGTCTGCCCCGCCATTTCCTGACGTGAGGGAGATCCCAGGGAATTGGCATAGTCTCTGGCTACCTGGTCCCAGCTACCTATTGCAGCCGTAGCGATGTTGGGAGATTGCTAGCTCATGAGGTGGCCTGTAGGGAGGCCGTTACCAGGTAAGGCAGATTATCTCTGTTTGCTTGTTAGCGGATTATTGGACCTGGCATACTGTGCCTGCCCTACTTATTGAAAGGAAGAGAGGATGACGTCTTGAGTTGTGCCTCTCCCCTCATTTATTCCTACTCAGAAGTGAGGAGCCCTGTATTTATTTTTGTATTTAGGTTAGTGTATTCATGTGTATATCTTGTTTCATTTTTCTTTTGCCGTGGTAACCATAAGTACGGTTATCCCAGTGAAATTAGTTTTAAGGCAGGTTTGCTGAGTTGTTTTATAATAGGGAAATTAATTATAATTATTTTCATGTGCTTAGTAGCTAAGACTTCTTTTAGTCTACTAATTAATTTAAGGTTAATATCTGGTCTGGCCAGCTAAGTTAAAGGATCCTATTAGGTTAATTATTTATTTTTACTATATCATTGTTTGAGCCTTAGCTCATTAATTATAGGGAATCCTGAGTGTTTCAGGTTTATGTGTATTAGTTACTTTTGATTGTCTGGTTGTGGTATTTGTAATGTCAGACAAGGTTGACTTGTATATTTGTTAGATTTAAGTATTAAATATTGTAAAGTTTATTAAGTGTTTTGTTTCTGCTGACCTTTAACCCTGAGTTACATTTTTACTGACAACAATCAATGAAAGAACTTTAGTTACGCCTCCCAGGAGTCGTAACAAAATTGGCGACCGTGACAGGATTGTTCTCAGGTGTGCTCAGTGTTTTGGTCAGTTGAACGGCACTTAGTTTATTTTTCAATATTTTTGAAGTGATTATATTATATTACCTTTCTCCCCTGATATATTTATTACTATGGAGGATTTTGTATTTGATCCGGCCGAATTTTTAGGTTCGGTCGACTGTATTAAGTATTTGCCGGTGTTAAGCAGAAAACACTTAGGAGTATGTGCACGATCTCGACACTCCTACTGTACTGTAAATAGTGTGCCGAATCGCCACCGCGAGGCGCTACCAAGCCATTCTTTGTAGCTTTGTAGGTGTTACAGATACAGTACCATAGGGAGGGATTCATTATCCTTTTGTCAAAAAGAGGGTGGGTCCATCAGGATGACATGGCTACCTCACACAGAAATAGATTTTTCGCTTTGCTTCAAAATTCGTTTTTTGGGCTCAGGTCATGTCGTCCTGATGGAAGTTTATCAGAGCATTAATGTATCTGTGGATTTTCAATAGTGCCGTTATCTCGAGATAAATATTTACTATTTTGGTCTTCTAAACCTAAGGCACTTGATGTTACCGTTATACATCAGTTAACTGATCATAAACTATGTCAGTTCTTCCTGCCCCCAACAGGGAAGAGTCTGGGTAGACTCTTAGGAAAAAACCCGAGGATTGTCAGTTCAAGGAAGAATCTAGCGAACAGTTTGTATATGAGTGTCATCATATACATAAAGTATAGTATGTACTTAGATGGTATATCTCTCTGTAGGTTACTGAAACCTCCCAAGTCTGGCTGAAAAGAGACAGACAGGTTTATATACGTGTAGGAAACCTTAGTTCAGTAAAATAAACAGTTTAGTACAATCAGTTCTTATCTGTTTGCTTGGAACAGTCTTAACCTTAGTTCTCCAATATTTTCTTAAATATTAAAAGAATCAAGGATGCTCTGACTTTATTCTTAATCTAGAATGTTTGAGGCAAAAGAGAAGCAAAGATTCCTTCTATTGTTTATTACAAAAATAGAAATCATGGTTGTATTCAATCACATCTTATGCAGAACAATTCTGCAAAAAAGCATAAATAGTAATAACAGAATTAAAATAAGTTTCACCTGAAAAAGGAAAACATTAACCACTCTGAGGGAAATACAATATTTCACTATGTATTCTGTTGTTACTAGGAACACTGTGCAGATAAGTATGCCTGGCACTTGTGTCATCTATTATTCTTAATGTCACCTGTGTAGAGAGAACAGTCTATAGTGTTATCACTAAACACAATAATCAACATGATATGTCCTATGAGTCTATCATGTACACCCTTCACTAAATTTCCCAATTAGTGCACCGTTCTTCGCAGTAATCAAGCGGCAGGTTTTATAACACTGCCTGCTCCACCTCATGAAATTTTATTCCCTGTAATTGCTTCTCATAGTGTTTGAAGAAAACTCTTGATGACTTCCATCCAGTATAAGCACGAAGGCTTTCAAACGACATCGTCTGAAAGAAATTCAGAGACGAGGCAACTTTTCTAGGATCATGACCTGCGGGTGTACTGTCTGGATCCGCTATGCGTATAAAATAGGTGATTTTTGCCCTTAACTGTTTCAAGGATAATGTTGAACCAGACGTCTCTCCCCTGAAAAGCTGACCTCCCTTAAAGTCTGAAGTTCTACGAAGATAGACCTTTAGGCATTCCACTGGGCAGAGGGATGCTTCTTCCTTCAGAGGGCAGATTCTCCAGGGACCCCATCTCTTATTGGGCTGCTCATTCTTGGCGAGAAACGTCGGGTCCGGAAAGAGGTTCAGTTCTCCGGCGTCTGTGAACTGAATGTGGCCATCATCCCTCGAGAGGGCCACTATTTCGCTAACTCCGGCTCCTGAAGCTAGTGCAAATAAGAATATCACCTTTTGAGTCAAGTCTTTCAGCGAGCAATCCTCATTGTTCAGAGTTGATGCTAAGTGAAGAACCTTATCCAAATACCATGAAATGGGCTTTGGAGGAGCTGCGGGCCGAAGTTTAGCGCAGGCTTTTGTAATTATGTTGAAGATTTCATAAGAAAAGTCTACCAGGAAGGCATATACTATTGGTCTGGCTAGGGCAGATTTACATGTAGTAATCGTGTTGGCTGCTAAACCTTGTTCATGAAGATGGATGAAGGACAAGCAGAAATCCGTAGAAATCTCCTTAGGTTTCTTCGCCTTGACAAAGGCCACCCATTTCTTCCAGGAAGACTCATATTGTCTTCTGTTGACTTTGACTTGTATTCTTCTAAGAAGTTAATACTGTCCCTAGAAATCCCGAACCGTTTCTGGACCGCTAGGGCGAGAAAATCATGAGATGAAGGTTCTATGTTTTCTCTGATGAAGCTGAGACAGTCAATTTCTGCACTTGGTGAGTCAGAACTGGGTCAGGCAACGGGATCAGCTTCAGGCGTAGTTCCGTTATCAAAGGGAACCAAACACTGTTGGGCCACTTGTGGGCCACTACTGCTGCTATCCCTCGAAAGGATCTCATTTTGTCGAGGACTTTCAGCAGAAGGTTGGTTGGAGGGAATAGGTAGATCTTGGACCACCTGTTCCAATCTATGGACATTGCGTCTATCGCTTCCGCTAGAGGATCCTCGTACTGGGCTACATAACGGGGCAGCTTCTTGTTGTCGCTCGTTGCAAAGAGATCTATCTGCAGTCCTGGGACTTTGCGTAATATGAAGGAGAATGATTTTGCGTCTAGGGACCATTCTGACTCTATCGGGTTGACCCTGGATAGAGCGTCCGCTGTCACATTGCTGACCCCTTGAAGGTGGACTGCTGACAAGTGCCATCACTTCTTCTTCGCTAGACGGAGGATGGCCACTATCACTTGATTTATGTGAGGCGATCTCAAGCCTTGTCGATTTAGGCATCTCATTACAACTTTGCTGTCTAGAACCAGATGGATGTGGATTGAGCAGCGAAGTTCCAGTTTCTTCAGAGAGAGAAGAACCGCCATGGCTTCCAGAAAATTTATGTGGAATGTCTTGAAGAGGGGAAACCTGGTCCTTCAGGCTTTGATAAAGTTGTACAAGTCCTTGGTGACTGTCGCCAAATGAGATTTGGCGAAGACCATGTACATATCTGTGGTATCCGGGATGCTTACCATAGTCTCTAAGCCAGTCTGTAGAGACATGGAAGCAGCAAGTCGTTCTTTAGTCTCTTGTTCCATGCGCAGGAGAGACTCTGACAGCTTCGGGAGGTCTTCGCCGAACTGTCGTCCAGCAATATCTGCCTCCAGCTTCCCAACTGCGAAGATGTTATGAACATCCTTCCAGTCTTTATTATCTGATGGAAAAGCAAGGGAAAAGGGTCTACACTCCTCCAGTGTAGGGCAAGGTTCCCTGCTTCGACTACCTTTAAGGCTGCCTTAAACCCTTTGTCCATAAAGGGGAGGGCACGTTTGGGGTCAGCAATAAAGGACGGGTGCTTTTTGCTGAGAGCCGGCACCTTGGAACTAGTAAAGGCACTCTCTTTCAAGGTAGTTGTATATAAGGCCTGAGCCTTAGAGAGTTCGAGGACAATCGTCTCCTTTGACCCTGTTTCCTCCTTGGATGCAGGTTCTGTCCTTAGACGGACATAGCAGTCCGGGTAGGCCCCTTTGCTGGGCCAAAACTCAATTTCCTCTACTGGGATAGTGCCCAGTTTCTCCGAGAGGAAGATCCCCCCCCCCCCCCCCGGCATTGTCATATGCTCGGCATATCTCCAAGGGTTAACGTCAGAGAAAGCGGGGAGATCCTTGACGTTTAGCTTTTTCAGGGGTAAACGTGTTGCAACCAGCTGATGCATTTCTGTCCGAAGAGAAGCTTCTTTCTCGGATGATTTTTTCTGAATGTCCTGCACCATAGACAGCAGCGAGTGCAACATAATCGTGATGGAATCTAACTGGGATGTAGTAGATGAAGTCGAAGGCACTGGCTCAGTCTCCGTGGCTGATGATACTGAAATAATTTCGGTCTTATCGACTTGAACCTCAGGAGGTACGTCATCCTCCTGCTCCAGTTCTTCCAGTAGGAGATTGTTCTCAGTCTCCTTTGAGACAACCGAGATGTTGTCATCTAAATGGATGCCCTTCAAGGCATCCGAAACAACAGATTCCATCGGAATCTGTACTAGGGGAATCTCAGGTTGAGCCTGGGGAATGATTGCATCCGCAGATGCCCTAGGGAAAAGAGAGTCCCTCATCCTCTCATTAGGAAGGTATGGGCCAGAGGTGTTCTTCTGAAAATCCCTGACCCACTTTCGCAGCGTATCCCTTGCTGTATCCCTTGACTCAGTAGACTTTTGATCATCAAAAGCCTCTTTTACCAGTTTGTCACAAACGGTACATACCTGTGGGTCCCAGTATTTTAGAGCCCCCTTGGTGACTGCACAGTGAGCATGGGCCC
>NC_090741.1:98147019-98149519 GCF_036898095.1 Palaemon carinicauda | reverse complement strand
ATCAGATTTTGGATTATTTCAAGTTGCTAGATTACGTTGACATTTGTTAGTATTTATTGTATTTATGTTTTTTTAATAATTTGTCTATTTAAATGTATTCAACTGAGAAGAATTCATTTTTCGACCAGAAAAAGGTTTTCGTCCCAAAAAAATAATTTTTCGACTAAGAAAAGTAATTTGTCGACCAATAAAATTGTTTTTTAACAAAGAAAAAGAATTTTTCGAACAAGAAAATTTATTTCCTTAACAAGAATTTTTTTTTTACATAATTTTTAGGTCAAGAAAATTAACTTTTTGACCAAGAACATTTATTTTTCGGCAGAGAAAATTAATATTTTTCGAACAAGAATTTATTTTCTGACCAAGAAAATATTTTTTCGACCAAGGAATTTGGTTATTAGACCTAGAATGGTTAATAATGGGTAAGTACAAATAGGACACTGACTTTCTACCAACAACACCGTTGCTATTTATAGCGTGATTGGAAAACCTCCCAATGAAGTTAAATCTAATTGGAAAGGGGCGACGCCCTACGAATCTTTCCCTTTTAGACCAGGTAATGAGATATGTAGTGAGAAGAGATTACCCTTAATGAGGTAGTTTGCAATAGAGAGAGAGAGAGAGAGAGAGAGAGAGAGAGAGAGAGAGAGAGAGAGAGAGAGAGAGAGAGAGAGAGAGAGAGAGAGGATGAAATCTGACAGAGTTCATTTATTTGTTCTTGCTTTGCAATTTCAGTGGCATTGTTTTGGATAAGGATTCTCGTAAGCTTTAAAGAGATTAATGCAACTGTCAATTATCTTATATATTTTTACATCCACCAACGAAGTTGGGTGGAGGCTCTGTTTTTTACCCAGTTTGTTTGTTTGTTTATTTGCGAGCAACTTCAAGGCCACAATTTTACTCATAGAGCAGGGAAACTTTCAGGGATTAACTATGTTGAGATGTGGAAGTGACTCAATTTTGAAAGTCCCAGGTCAAAGGTCAAGGTTAAGGTTGAGCAACAGGTCGACCAAATTAACCTTAAGGCAAGCTGCTTTCGAGGAACAAGTTGCCGTGACGGAGTTCGGCACTCTCAGAGTGCTTTTCTAGTTTTATACTCTTGACGTATGCAGATTAATTTCATTAGTTTAGCTTTAAAGCATTTCTCAATTGTACGCTTTCCTAATTTTTTCTCGAGGTTCTATTAATTTGTTTTTGCATTATTAAGAATTAGCGTACGCGATCCGTCAAAAATGACGATTCAAGTTTTACATAGATATGCACACACATATTCAACTCTTCCCGCCCCTCCCCCCCCCCCTTTTCTCACGGGGTACCTCCTCTCACCAGGGTACGTACGACTACTCCCTCTCCCCTTACACGAGGGATGGTGAGAGACAGAGTAGTTATATGTCTGGCAATGTGCTGGGCCTGACCGGAAGAAATATACTCTATATATATTCATATGGTTATAAATATATCCATACACATTTTTCTTCATTATATAGCGGAAGATTAAATTATATGAGCTGAATTTAAACACATTCTTTGAATGTTTCCCTGTGAAGCGTAGAATGAGATGACCCTATCATATTCCTTTGTGAGGCACAATCAGCACATAATGTCCTCATGAATGAGTGTTATAACTCTTCACTCACGATTGGTAGGTCTCTGGATCACACCTGCATACCTGTGCCACCCACTTGAAATGAGATTAAACCTTGTAGGGAAATAAAATGAAATTAGATGTTTACGGAAATAATATCAGAATAAGGGATGGTTCATCAATAAATGAAATTTGTAATCAAATACATTTGATTTATTACAATATAGCGTGACAGAATCCATATCTGGCCACCCACAAATCATCCTTCTGTTCTGCCTATCTCCCTCTCCTTCTCTCCCTTCTTCTGTGCCTTCTTCCGAACGTGTAAGAGAAATTAAACAATTTTGAAGCCAATATTTCGTCGTTAAGTAAATCGAGGCGAACTTATTGGACCGTTTTTTTTTTTTAAGAGAAACTCTTGCGAGTGGAAGTTAATGGCTTTTAAAGGACCATTAACTGGAGAGGGGGGGGGGGGGGGGGGGGCAAGCCGTTAGGAGACCGATTCTGAAACTGAATTTAAGTTGAAACAGAAATAGCGAAAAACTATAAGAAATAATTACCTTATCGACTTCAACCTCAGGAGGTACGTCATCCTCCTGCTCCAGTTCTTCCAGTAGGAGATTGTTCTCAGTCTCCTTTGAGACAACCGAGATGTTGTCATCTAAATGGATGCCCTTCAAGGCATCCGAAACAACAGATTCCATCGGAATCTGTACTAGGGGAATCTCAGGTTGAGCCTGGGGAATGATTGCATCCGCAGATGCCCTAGGGAAAAGAGAGTCCCTCATCCTCTCATTAGGAAGGTATGGGCCAGAGGTGTTCTGAAAATCCCTGACCCACTTTCGCAGCGTATCCCTTGCTGTATCCCTTGACTCAGTAGACTTTTGATCATCAAAAGCCTCTTTTACCAGTTTG
>NC_090741.1:98134519-98139519 GCF_036898095.1 Palaemon carinicauda | reverse complement strand
AGAATTCATTTTTCGACCAGAAAAAGGTTTTCGTCCCAAAAAAATAATTTTTCGACTAAGAAAAGTAATTTGTCGACCAATAAAATTGTTTTTTAACAAAGAAAAAGAATTTTTCGAACAAGAAAATTTATTTCCTTAACAAGAATTTTTTTTTACATAATTTTTAGGTCAAGAAAATTAACTTTTTGACCAAGAACATTTATTTTTCGGCAGAGAAAATTAATATTTTTCGAACAAGAATTTATTTTCTGACCAAGAAAATATTTTTTCGACCAAGGAATTTGGTTATTAGACCTAGAATGGTTAATAATGGGTAAGTACAAATAGGACACTGACTTTCTACCAACAACACCGTTGCTATTTATAGCGTGATTGGAAAACCTCCCAATGAAGTTAAATCTAATTGGAAAGGGGCGACGCCCTACGAATCTTTCCCTTTTAGACCAGGTAATGAGATATGTAGTGAGAAGAGATTACCCTTAATGAGGTAGTTTGCAATAGAGAGAGAGAGAGAGAGAGAGAGAGAGAGAGAGAGAGAGAGAGAGAGAGAGAGAGAGAGAGAGAGAGAGAGAGAGAGAGAGAGATGAAATCTGACAGAGTTCATTTATTTGTTCTTGCTTTGCAATTTCAGTGGCATTGTTTTGGATAAGGATTCTCGTAAGCTTTAAAGAGATTAATGCAACTGTCAATTATCTTACATATTTTTACCTCCACCAACGAAGTTGGGTGGAGGCTCTGTTTTTTACCCAGTTTGTTTGTTTGTTTATTTGCGAGCAACTTCAAGGCCACAATTTTACTCATAGAGCAGGGAAACTTTCAGGGATTAACTATGTTGAGATGTGGAAGTGACTCAATTTTGAAAGTCCCAGGTCAAAGGTCAAGGTTAAGGTTGAGCAACAGGTCGACCAAATTAACCTTAAGGCAAGCTGCTTTCGAGGAACAAGTTGCCGTGACGGAGTTCGGCACTCTCAGAGTGCTTTTCTAGTTTTATACTCTTGACGTATGCAGATTAATTTCATTAGTTTAGCTTTAAAGTATTTCTCAATTGTACGCTTTCCTAATTTTTTCTCGAGGTTCTATTAATTTGTTTTTGCATTATTAAGAATTAGCGTACGCGATCCGTCAAAAATGACGATTCAAGTTTTACATAGATATGCACACACATATTCAACTCTTCCCGCCCCTCCCCCCCCCCCCTTTTCTCACGGGGTACCTCCTCTCACCAGGGTATGTACGACTACTCCCTCTCCCCTTACACGAGGGATGGTGAGAGACAGAGTAGTTATATGTCTGGCAATGTGCTGGGCCTGACCGGAAGAAATATACTCTATATATATTCATATGGTTATAAATATATCCATACACATTTTTCTTCATTATATAGCGGAAGATTAAATTATATGAGCTGAATTTAAACACATTCTTTGAATGTTTCCATGTGAAGCGTAGAATGAGATGACCCTATCATATTCCTTTGTGAGGCACAATCAGCACATAATGTCCTCATGAATGAGTGTTATAACTCTTCACTCACGATTGGTAGGTCTCTGGATCACACCCGCATACCTGTGCCACCCACTTGAAATAAGATTAAACCTTGTAGGGAAATAAAATGAAATTAGATGTTTACGGAAATAATATCAGAATAAGGGATGGTTCATCAATAAATGAAATTTGTAATCAAATACATTTGATTTATTACAATATAGCGTGACAGAATCCATATCTGGCCACCCACAAATCATCCTTCTGTTCTGCCTATCTCCTTCTCCTTCTCTCCCTTCTTCTGTGCCTTCTTCCGAACGTGTAAGAGAAATTAAACAATTTTGAAGCCAATATTTCGTCGTTAAGTAAATCGAGGCGAACTTATTGGACCGTTTTTTTTTTTTTAAGAGAAACTCTTGCGAGTGGAAGTTAATGGCTTTTAAAGGACCATTAACTGGAGAGGGGGGGGGGGGGGGGGGGGGGAGGGGGGGCAAGCCGTTAGGAGACCGATTCTGAAACTGAATTTAAGTTGAAACAGAAATAGCGAAAAACTATAAGAAATAATTACCTCTGAATCCAGCCCAGATTAAGGAGAAGTGACTTAATTATTTTAGAGAATATGAAAAAGACTATAAATAAAAACCGTCCAAAGTGTGGGACCAAACTCTATATAAAAGCTTTTGCAATTGTATTATTTTCCCTGTAATAATGTAAACAGCGAATAGAAATGAACATGAACAAGTCGTTTAAATAGGATCGTTTATAAAAAAAAAGAGAAGCTATTCATATATTGATAATAATATAAATCACAACAACAACAACAACAGCAACAACAGCAACAACAACAACAAAGATGAATTTTAATTAGCGTGGGCTTTTCGGCACGAAAGATTTGTTAATATTTTTTTGCACTACATAACTTTCGACATCTTCAAAGAGACGAGTTGTGCTCCGAGTGGAACAGATAAAGTCATTCGCTGGAATGAGGTACTTAAGAACAGAACGAAAGAAATAATGAGCACAAGTCGAAATAATTTTCCTCTTTGCAAGTGAAAAAAAGGAATAAAAAGAAACTGGAATTTTTTGGCTTTATGATGAAAGTTAAATATTTCCTCAATTTCTAGCCACGATTTATGAAAGTCAGCAAATTACTTAGATTGTATGAAGATGATGAAAGGAGGTCATTATATTTTCCCTGCGGACAGAGACAACTTCCATCTTATTCATAAGGGCCACCGCACTTGAGAGAAGTATGTGTTGCTAGAAAGTGGCAGGCATGGCTACACATACATCACTGAACTGTAAGTGCCATTAATTTGGATTAGTCGCTGTTTTCTTGTCGAGATCAGCACTTATTTTAAAGTTGCAGAACACTTGTCTGAATAATGCCTAAATTTACCCTCAGGAAATACTATCAATTATTCGTCCTTCCTGATTTTTATCTTGGGATAAGAGTTCGCGTAAAGCAATTATTATGTTAAGCTTAAAGCTACTGAATCTAGGAATTGTCTGCTGTTTGAGTTTAGGTACGTGATTGCGAATTCACCTGATTTTTTTTCCTTATTTTTTGAAAGAACAAAAATGATACTGATGAGTAACGAACAGCTCTTGGGCTTTAGCATTTACAGTATGCTAAAAGCCAAATGCTGTTATTACAGAAACAAAGAATGATGAAGATAAATAAACAGAAATTGTCTTAGCGGGAACAGAAATGTAAGTAAACTCAATTCACAAATCATTTCATCAACATTAGCTATTTACATTTGAATCTGCAAATGCAGTGTAACTTGCAAGTATTTTGCAACTTGCAAGCATGTAGCAAATTCAAATGCATTGAAATTACAAATACATTGTAATTTACAAATATGTTGCAGTTTCCAAATGCTAATTGAAAATACAATATAATTTGTAAATAATTTTTTTGTACAAATGCGTTCCTATTAATTTTCCTTTTGCTGTGGAGGTTAGTACAATGAGTATCTCCGGCTGATGAATAATTGTTGGAACGTTAAAGATTTTATGCCTCATAATATTGTTACTACTACTACTACTACTACTACTACTACTACTACTACTACTGCAACTGCTAGTAGTAGTAGTAAGAGCAGTAATGTGTCCCCTATATTTTTTGTATACTACCACTACGCCTGATGAAATGCGAAATGTGGTTCCCTTAGAATTCCACAACTGTACAACTTTTCGTTGCAAGAAACTAACACATGGACTCAATTTTAATCACTCATCAGCTGGATAAAACTATAAATGACCCTAATCATTCTCCCTCAAATTATTATTATTACTATTATTATTATTATTATTATTATTATTAGGATTCCCCATAGGGGAATACTATTGTTTTTGGTAGTATTATAAGGGTTCCCCATAGGGGAATACTATTATTATTATTATTATTATTATTATTATTATTATTATTATCATTATTATTATGATTCGCTTTTAGGGGAATGCTATTGTTTTTGGTATTATTATTATTATTATTATTATTATTAGGATTCCCTTTTAGGGGAATACTATTATTATTATTATTATTATTATTATTATTATTATTATTATTATTATTATCATTATTATTATGATTCGCTTTTAGGGGAATGCTATTGTTTTTGGTATTATTATTATTATTATTATTATTATTATTATTATTATTATTATTATTATTATTATTATTATTATTATTTCCGCGCGTTTTTTTTCGCAAGAAATCTGAAATACTTATCATAGGTAGCGTATGGTAAGAATATGCCATAGACCCTGTTTAAGTGACCTTGACCTACTTTTCAAGGTCCCAGGGGCTTTTAAAGACAAAATTTGTGAAATTTCAAATTACCATTAGGCCTAAAGTATAAGCTGTATGGCTAAGGGGCTTATGGACAATGATACGAAGGTAAATCCACAGATATTGCCCTACTTTAATGTTTCACCTCCATATACCTGCTATTATAAAGATAAATTGCTTTAGAATAGTTTGTTAACATAACTCAAAATTTAGTCAAGGGGTCATTATGCCAATAAACCATTACACAGTATATTTTACTGATTGACGAAAGAATTTCCACACCTATTTTGCAGGGGAATCCTCCGCCACCGTCTTTAGCCAGTTGCCGTATAGCTATTATTGTTATTATTATCATTATTATTATTATAATTAAAAAACACACTTTATTTTAAAGCACTCTAAAAGACTATTGTCATGCGTAGCTATCCCTAATGAATAATACATCCACGCATGATAAAATAGTGATGAACAAAGAATGAAAAACGTAAAAGTACAACTGAATCCATACATTAGAATATTCATTTTTCATTGCAATCGATTATTACATTTTCACTGAAATTTAACGGAAAAAATTTTGATTGGAATTTAATATTTCATGGGCAATCTCAGTTGTATTTTTTTTTACTGCATAATTCAAGTAATCTATTGTTCAAATATTACATATTCCGTGCACACACAATCACCCTCACTCATTTAAGGAGAGAGAGAGAGAGAGAGA
>NC_090741.1:98102019-98122019 GCF_036898095.1 Palaemon carinicauda | reverse complement strand
ACATGTTTAATTTGCCTACTTTTCTTTAAGGACTGATTTTCTGGTCCCACACAGCAGGGGAAGCCAACTCTCTACAGGACCTTCACATTTATTTTATCGTTTATATTCCAAGGCATTCAGTATTTCACACCGCATATTGCTCGATTATTGTTAGGTCCACATTATGGAAACACTTTCTAACCACGAAATATGAAAGTCAGCAAATGCGTACGAAGTTTCTCTTAGATTGAACAAAGAGGATGAAAGAAGATCATTATTTTTTCGATGCGGACAATGACGACTGCCATGTTATTCATAAGGGCAACCACACCTGAGAGAACTCTGAATTGCCAGAGAGGTGTAGGCATATCTGCACATATATAACTTAACTGGAAGTGCCAGGAAATTTCGATTAGCAATCAATTTAAAGTTGAAGAACACTTATCGGAAATAATTGCTAAATTTTACATGAGGAAATACTATCAATTATTCGCCATTCCTAATTTTTATCTTAGGATAAGAGTTCGCGTAAAGTTACTATTATGTTAAGCAAAAGGTTTTTTTTTTATACTACAAAAATAAGAAAACAAACTGATCAAGCTAAAATAATAGTCCCATTGAAGAGCCGTGTTCAAGAATTATATGACGATAACTTCTAGATCTGAATTGTTTTCCAGGAACATTTCATTCTTCTTCTTCAAGAAATTTATTGTAATCTACCAGCCAATATCGCCTCTCTGCCACTATAATAAATCCATGGTATTCCCATAAAACAGCTCTGGGTTAGGAGGCCAAATAAATTCGGGATCTTCCTTTGTTTTTGGTTACTCCATTTTTACAACTTAGTTTACCTTGAAGACATCGTTATCATTGGTGTCCTACTTGAATTATTCCACGTCTGTCATTTTGTCTTAACGGTTTCTCTTTTATCCTATTTACTTTTCTGGTAGATCTATTGGTCATTAGCTATCATTCAAAATATGCACTCTCTCTCTCTCTCTCTCTCTCTCTCTCTCTCTCTCTCTCTCTCTCTCTCTCTCTCTCTCTCTCTCTCTCGTTTTATAACTCTAACCTTTGTCTGAAGCTTCTATCGGGGAGAAAAATAAGTCAATTTTTCTATTTTACCCCGAGTTGTTTTTTGTGAAAACCAATAACATATTAGTAATGCAAAGAGAAAATATTAGTCGTTTTATTCTTTGAAATTCATTTAAATATAAGCGATATATATTTCCCGGAAATCTGACTAAACCTTTGGAATTCCATTAATATTGTTACATATTATATTCCTTTTCGTATGACGTACACAAAACGAAATAGATTTTATTTTCGATTTTAAAATTATTTCATTATTTATTTCCTTCCCTTACTTGGCTATTTTTCCTGTTGTATCTATTAGGCTTAAAATATTTTGCTTTCTTAACTAGGACTGTTGTTTAGCTAGTAATCTTTATACTAATATTAACAATTTCTGTTGCCTTTATCAGACCACTATTCTGTCTTTTAGCTCTTCTCGAAAACTCTTTCCTCTTCATCACTAGCGAGATTAGTCTCCCTATTTTTTATAGATGCTATTTTGCCCATTGCTCCTAAAACCGTTTCTGCTGTCAAGCTCTGAATCTCTCTCCCTGCTTCTTTGTCCCCTGAACCTTATGAGCTTCCAGATACAGGAGGATCATTACCTTATTCTGAAGATTAGGGTGGCCTCACCTTTTTCATGATTATATTATTTCGGGGACTGGGCCTGACTAAAGATTCTACTAGGGAGAACTTCGAATGAAAACTAACATCACAGCAAGATAATGAAATAAGATTCCTTTTTTGAGCTCCATTATGAAAGAGACACTTCATTCCCTAACGATTTTCAGTTGAATTAACTAGGGCAACTTAACAGTACCTATAAATTCCGTTTTAGTGGTAATTTCCTTCAAAATACATCCAAGCTGACGACTATTCATTAAAAGACTAAAGTACAACAGCTGCTAATAGAATTAGAATAGAAACGAGGAAAATTTATCATATGAATCAAAAGAGCCTGATTTAGAACGATGATGAATAGAACGAAGGTTTTTAGCAAAGTCTTGGGGATTCAGAAGGAAGATTGCAATCTTCTGTTAGAAAATGTTAGTTTCCTTTTACTACAAATAATCTAGATGTTTAAAAACTGAAAGGAATGCAAAAGTAAATATCTGGTGTAATATAAATGGTATTTTAATGATTAACGATGTCAAACATGCTTGGCTTAGAGATCTCGTGCTTGAGGGTACTTATCTTCCTCTTGTTTTGTTAAAGTTTTTTTTTTTTTTTATAAATTATATAGAAGGAATTTATTTCAATATATTTACTGTTCTTGAAATATTCAATTTTTTTCCTGTTTTCTTTAATTTCTGGGCTATTTTCCTTACTGGAGCCCCTGGACTTATAGCATCCTGCTTTGCCAACTAGAGTTGTAGCTTAACAAATAATAATAATAATACGTATATATATATATATATATATATATATATATATATATATATATGTATATATATATATATATATATGTATATATATATATATATATATATATATATATATATATATATATGTGTGTGTGTGTGTGTGTGAGTGTGTGTGTGTATATATATTTATGTATATATGTATATGTATATATATATAAATAAATTATATATATGCTTTTATAAATATATATATATATATATATATATATATATATATATATATATATATATATATATGCATATTTATGCATATATATATATATATATATATATATATATATATATATATATATATATATATATATATATGTGGATATAACAAAGACCTCAGGCATGTCTTATACATATCTTGGTTTTGGCCATTATCCTCACCACGCTAGCCACTGCAGATTGCAGATGGTGGGAGATTTTAGCCTGATTGCTCACAGCAAACCAACCTAATATCGGTGGCCCTGACTAGAACAGCTTTCACCACGCTAATAAAACCCCACTCTGAAAACTATATATATATATATATATATATATATATATATATATATATATATATATATATATATGTATATATATGTATATATACATGTATATATGTATATATATATATATATATATATATATATATATATATATATATATATTTTATATATATATATATATATATATATATATATATATATATATATATATATATACACGTATATATATATATATATATATATATATATATATATATATATATATATATATATATATATTATTAAAGAGAAATCAAGTTAGACACTGGACACTTCAGTTGGGTGACATTAGAAGAAAATTTTCAAATATTCTTGTAAATAACACGCGAAGTTTGATGTTGAAAAGACTCACAGAAGTTTGAAAACTAAAAGAATATTAAGATGATGTTTGGCCAATTAATATGTCTCAAGTTGGACGTCGTTTTGATGCAACAACTTTGGAAATCTGTGAAACAAAAGCAAATACCTCGATGCTGGGTCACCATTTTTTAATTTTTTTCATTTAACTTTGATAAAGAAAGCCGTTTTTCTCGCGTACGCGGTTTAAAGATCACTTGTAAATAGCTAAAACAAGGAACAGTTAGAATGCACTAGAGACTGACCATATGTACTTAAGATCAACGCCCAAGTCCCCTCCCCAGCCAGTCTAGGACCAGGGAGGAACAGGAAATGGCTGCTGATGACTCAGCAGATACACCTATAAGGTTCTCCAATCCCAACTCCATAATCCACAAGGAGGCGGAGGTTGAAGACACTGCAAGAAACAATGGAGCAGTAGTTTGTCTCGAACCTCAGTCTACCAGATTACCAGTCAAGGACCTTTTCCATAAGCTACCACAATCCGATATGAATTTAAATACTTGTCAAACAACAATAACGCTTATAAAAAACCTTCTTTGGTTGGAAGACCTTTTCAAGTGCATAGCTTTACATTTTAACTGGCTGATCTTCTCTTCATAAACAGCTTTACTCAGGGATGGGATTGGCTTCGCGGTCTCCGTCGAAGTCGGTGTCATTAAGTCTTAAGATCCAGAAACGTTTTAAATCTAATACCTCCTATCCATTCCATTGAACATTGACCTAAAGTGAAGGCGTAGCTTAGAAATAGAAAACATTAGTCTTTTGGCTGACGAAATTTAACCACCTTGGCTAGTTCAATAATCGATCTCCATTAGTTTAGCCGAGATTTAGGAACGTGGCCACTATGGATTATGTTATGATTCAAATTTTAATACAGATAATACTAATAATAGACCTATTAATGGTAATATTATAATACTAATGATAAAATAACTTCCTTTTAACTGTATTCCTAGTGCAATTTGCTCATCTGTGGGACAATATATCCTAAACGGAGGATCTCATTTACTCCTAATTTATTTTGGACACTTCATTTGCAGTAAAATGCAATAAGTCCTTGCACATAAAATAGCCTTCTTCCTACTGAAGGAAATGGAGGATTAAAGACGTCAGACTTGACACTCATTTAGTTGTTTGCAAAAGTCTCAATTTGCAAAGGGACGTATCATGCAAATACATACATATAATTTTGAAATTCATACACATTTAAGTATACATATAATATTTTGAATATATACACATATATGCCTACTCGTTTATACATATATGTACATACACATTACGTATTTATATATATATATATATATATATATATATATATATATATATATATATATATATCTATATGTGTACATATATATATATATATATATATATATATATATATATGTATATATATATATATATATATATATATATATATATATATATATATATATATATATATATATACATATATACATATATATATAAATATATATACATATATATATATAGATATATATACATATACATACATACATATATATATATATATATATATATATATATATATATATGTATGTATATATATATATATATATAATATATATATATATATATATATATATATATATATATATATATATATATATATATATATATGCCTACCTCTTATACATATGTATACGTTCTCACTGTATATATATATATATATATATATATATATATATATATATATATATATATATATATGTATATATATATATATATATATATATATATATATATATATATATATATATTCTTAATGTCCATCTATTGACTGTTATTCTCAGTATATCTGCTGCCTATGTCCATTTCCTTTTCGTTCGTGTTGTTAGAATATCCTTTATTTTAGTTTGCTCTCATATCCATGTTATTCTTGTAGTGTTATTCCAATCCTTATTATTTTCGTAGCTATTTCAGTTACGACTAACGTAAGTTCTAAGGTTTTAGTAAGGTTCCAAGTTTTCTATGCATAAGTTGATAGTGGTAGGACCATCTGGTTAAATACATTTTAGAAAAGTGTATTTCACCTTTCATAATATATATATATATATATATATATATATATATATATATATATATATATATATATATATATATATATACATATATATATATATATATGTATATATATATATATATATATATATATATATATATATATGTATATATATATATATATATATATATATATATATATATATACTATTTATATACTGCATATTTGGGTGTGCATTTGCATTTGCTAACATAGATAATTAAAAATGATAACTTCTTTTAAGATGTATATATACTATATATATATATATATATATATATATATATATATATATATATATATATATATATATATATATATATATATATACATATATATATGTATATATACATATAATATGTATATATATATATATTTATATATATAAATAAATAAATAAATAAATATATATATATATATATATATATATATATATATATATATATATTTATATATATATGTATATATATACATGTATATAAATATATATATATATATATATATATATATATATATATATATATATATATATATATATACATTATGTATTTTAGTTATGCATTTATATTTTCCGAATATGAATAATTAAAACATATATTCTTTGAAGATGTGCCAGGATTCCAGGCCTTTTTTTGGGTATTTTTTTTCCTGGTAAGCTGACAATACGTGGTAAGGAATCACTGCAAAGTTCGACTAAAGATTATCGTTGTAAACTTTGAAAGTTATGGATTACTTTGTCCGTTCACGAGATGAAGTGTGTCTTTAATGCACAAACACACACGTTATTATTGCCTCTTATAGTTTGCCATCCTTAGTTTTGGTTTAAAAACAAAAAATTATAATTAGGAAGGCTTTATTTTTGTTTTGTGTCTTGTAGATTAGATAAATATTCACAAACAATCAAAGACACGCATAGATACACACACATTCACACACATACACACACGCACACTTACACACACACACACACACACACACACACACACACATATATATATATATATATATATATATATATATATATATATATATATATATATATATACATGTACAAACACACACAAAAAATAAATAAACAAACACAAAAACAACAACAACAACAATTCCAGCCATATGTAGTCCACTGTTTTGTGATGGTTGGAAACTTTAGTCAAGTCGGTCATAGTAAACTAACCCAGTGTGGGTGTCCCTGACGTCCTGACTATATATAATACCGCTTTGCTGGTCATGGCGATAAACAACCCTTTCACCACGTTCTGGTATCCCCATTTTTATCGTAAATAGTAAGTATGTATAGGTTATATTTTACACACACACACACACACACACACACACACACACACACATATATATATATATATATATATATATATATATATATATATATATATATATATATATATATATATATATATATGTGTGTGTGTGTGTGTGTGTGTGTGTGTGAGAGAGAGAGAGAGTGTATACATACGTTAGAGCTAAGTGGGAAATATATAGAATATGTATGTACGTAGGTATATGCGTCACACTCAACGATAATACCCAATATCGACTTACGTCCCACCATCCCCCTTCCACCTCCACCCCACCCCCCACAAGGCTAATGGGGTGAGGATATTGCAATTACTACTAATGGCAGACTAAGCTAATTGCAATTGCATTTGCAAAGATAGTCCAGTGAAGTTCCTTGCTCAGAGTTGTGATCCGACGATACGTGATTATCATCTGATGATTGGGTATTTTCATTTGTTTGGTTTTCATTACTGTTGTTATTGTTTTTGTCTTTACGTTCCTCAAGCATTGACATTTTTTATAATACCAACCCTTTTTAATGTTGTTGTTTTTTTCCTTATATGTTTTTTTCATATAAATGTAAAGTAAAATTATCGTCATTGAAATCGCCATGAATATTATTTTTAATTTTTATTTTTAACAAATATCCATCTCAAGCTTCTACTATCATATAGACTTGTTAAAAGATCAAAAAACAATTCATTCTTTAATAAGGAAAATATTATATCGTAAATAAGAAAGTCACTTATCTGCTAAGAAACATTATCTTTAAACACGTATCGTCTTCTTTCTTATCGTTAAGGGGTCGGTTATTATTATTATTATTATTACTTGCTAAGCTACAACCCTAGTTGGAAAAGCAGGATGCTATAAGCCCAGGGGTTCCAACAGGGAAAATAGCCCAGTGAGGAGAGGAAAAGGGGAAAATAAAATATTTTAAGAAGAGTAACATCATTAAAATAAATATCTCCTATATAAACTTCATAACCTTTAAGAAAACAAGAGGAAGAGAAATTAGATAGAATAGTATGCCCGAGTGTACCCTCAAGCAAGAGAACTCTATCACATGACAGTGCAAGACCATGGTACAGAGGCTATGGCACTACCCAAGACTAGAGAACAATGGTTTAATTTTGGAGTCTCCTTCTCCTAGAAGAGCTGCTTACCATAGCTAAAAAGTCTCTTCTACCCTTAGCAATAGGAAAGTGGCCATTGAACAATTACAGTACAGTAACCCCTAGGGTGAAAAAGAAATGATTGGTAATCTCAGTGTTGTCAGGTGTATGAGGACAGAGGAGAACATGTAAAGAATAGGCCAGAATATTCGGTGTATGTGTAAGCAAAGGGAAAATGAACCGTAACCAGAGAGAAGGATCTAATGTAGTACTGTCTGGACAGTCAAAAGATGCCATAACTCTCTAGTGGTAGTACCTCAACGGTTGCCTGATGCGCCTCTGCAATGCCTTCTATCAAAGACATCCTCTTCAACTAAGACTCTTCTCTCCATATCATCCTTCACCGTATCTCCCAATCTAATTATCTTCCTCCTTCCTGATCTCCTCTCCTAACAGGTTCCTCCTAAGCCCTCCTCACTCCTCTTCACCATACATCCTAAACACTTGCCCACACCATCTCAGTCATGACATTTTTATCACATTTGTAATATTTACCACACCTGCCATTCTTCTCATTCATCATTTTCCATTCATTAAGGCAGTGCCATTCAAATAATTCACCTCGGCATTCTCATCTCTGTTCTCTCGAGCTTTGCTTCCACTTTTTATCTTGATGCCCACGTCTCTGATCCGTACCTTAAATACTGGTCTTATTGCTGGACTTGATTAGCATCTTCTTACCACATACCACTTCTATTACCTCCCTCCACTTCCCCCAGGCTGCTTTGACCCTATTCTCACCACAGCTTCAGTCTTATCCTTATTCACCCTCAAGCCACCCCTCTCCAAAGTCTCTTGCCACTTACAACTGTTCTCTGTAAGTCTTCCTCCTTTTAATCAGTATTCACCAAATCACCTGCATATAGACAGCTACTCCAACAACTGTAGAAGGGGGTGTAAAAATACTACCACCGTATGTCTTGCGTGTCCTACAAAGTGACTTAAAGGACAGCTGCTGTCTAGTAGTCTTGTTTTTGAAAAAAGGCTAGGCCTACCTCAAATATCTGTGGTTGATGACTGCAAGGGCATGCGATCATGAAAACCCCACGGCAAATTATGAACCATGACTGAAGCTGTTTAGATGTATAAATATGTGTATGTATAAATACTCTTAAGTATGTATGCATATATGTATATATATATATATATATATATATATATATATATATATATATATATATATATATATATGATTTATATATATATATATATATATATATATATATATATATATATATATATATATATATATTATATATATATATATATATATATATATATATATATATATATATATATGTATACATATATATATATATACATATATATATGTATATATATATATATATATATATATATATGTATATATATATATATATATATATATATATATATACATATATATATATATATATATATATATATATATATATATATATATATATATATATATATGTATATATATATATATATGTATATATATAGATATACATATATATACATATATATATATATATATATATATATATATATATATATATATATATATATATATATTGTGTGTGTGTGTATGTGTTTTCCCTGGAGTTACAACAAGTCTACCTTGGTTTCGTTAGTAGTTAATTAAGTCTGAGTAGCCTGTCTTTTATGAGCCATACTCTTGAAAGGAAAATCTCAAACAGCCTAGAATTACAGTTTTGAGTCCGCTTTTGCATTCAAATTTATCACAATTGTATAATGAGGTTAATCCCGGCGCTCTCTATAATGAAAAACTGGTCAACAAAATCTGTAGGAATTTTCCTTGTATGTTAAAATCCCGATTTAAGGACAAACCCTGATTCAGTAATGATTGTACTTGTGATTATTTTGAGAAAAGGGAGGCTCGTCAATTTGGAATAACTATACTCAGCTAAGATATGTTAGCTCAAAGAGTCTATAGTTCAAATGAAAAGTAAAACGGTAGGACTCTTTGCTGCTGGGAGGAGGGACGCTGGTGACTGGTACAATATATGAACATATGCTACCGGGATCTAAGCGATGTGAGGTAGGACAGCCAATCGAAGACTACAGTCTACTCCAAAGCCAAAGCAAAGTCCTTCGAAAAGAAGGCCACAGTGCTCACCCCATACAAATGGGAAAAAAAAGCACGTTAATAGAAGACAGTTTTACTATAAGGGAACCTCTCTGTGGCTACCCCCAAATCTGCATTATTTTGTGTAGATTTAACAGTTCCTGCTTTACTTAAACCAGATGGCTCTGTCACTTACTGCCCAAAAGAAAAGGCAGCCCTTTTGCTTGATACGCTTATCAGTAAGCTGAGTAATGAGAAACTCAATCTTTCTCATTCCTATATACCTGAGGCTGAACGGACTGGTTTAGTTTTTCGGTCCCGTGAAACTTAAACAGTGTTGCCTATGGATGGGTAGGCCCAAATGGTATTTTCCCTTTGCCTTTTTACAAAAAACGAGGATTTCCTGTGTTGGCTTATTTTTCTAAACTATCTAATACAGGTCCTTTTTTTAATTACTGGAAAACGTTACCTCATTCCGGAAATATGTCTGTGGTAGATGTAGTCCTCTTGATTATCGCCCAATGTCTCTAACTCCCAAATCATCCAAAGTTTTACAACTTCTTTTGGTAACACGTCTAAATAGTTGTACTGAAGGTGATCATCTGTTCCATAGTTTGCAATTTGGCTTTTCAAAGGCATCGGAGCATATTCCAATGCTGTACAGAAATTCCTTGATTGTGGTAAGGAAGTTTGTATGATAAACCATGATTTTAATGCGGCCTTTGACTGTTATTCATTAGATCCTTATTTTCAAACTTAAACACATTCGAATATGTGGGTCTTTTCTTAGCATCATTATTGAATTTTCAAGTAATATTTGATGATGAGCGCTGTATAAACGTGGTAAGTGGTTAAGCTTAGTAAACATAAGCTTAGTAAACAAGCTTATTACAAATCTAGACGATGCTACTCTCTCTTCATCAATTCCATCTACTGATTGTGAACTTGTGATTGACGAGATCTATCTAAAGTTAGTGCACGATGGAAATTATGGAAGATGTAGTTGAATCGTAACAAAACTCATAATATGATTGTTAAGAAGGTCAACAACAGTAGCTCCTCAACATCCAGATCTTTCATCGTCAATGTCTCTTTAGCTGTGTACAACTCATTCAAAGGTCTAGGAGTGCTTCTTTATTATAAATTTTCTCATTCGATAGTTGAACAAATGGCCATATTGAGAAAGTCTTTGAAGACTCTAGGAGGAAATGTTTTAATTCTTTCCTTATACCATGTTTCGAGCATTGTTCACCTGTCTGGTCTTCAGTTGCTAACTCTCATATTAATTTGTTGAATAAAATCTTCCTGATTATAAAGTTCCTTATTCATGATCTGGATATTTATCTCAGAGACCGTCGTTCAATTAATCCTTTGAGCATCTTAAATAAGATTTCAAATATTCCTGACCGTCCTCTCCAGTCACATCTTGCCAGACTGTACCATCTTGTACGTGGTAATATGTAAGCTGTTTATTACAACTGTCATTCTTTCTCCATTATAAGGCAAGATATTAAACAGTATTCAATAGGTTTTATTTCAGCTGTAACCAGTGGAACTTGAGAAGTTCAAAATTTCTGCAAATTCTCTTAGTTGAACATGTTGACCGAATTAATGATAATAAATATACTGTATATCATCATCATCATCATCACCTCACACGCCTATTCACGAAAAAGGGCCAGACGTCTCTAACCTGAGCTATTAATACTTCTCCATTCAACATTCTCTCTCTCTCTCTCTCTCTCTCTCTCTCTCTCTCTCTCTCTCTCTCTCTCTCTCTCTCTCTCATATATATATATATATATATATATATATATATATATATATATATATATATATATATATATATATAAATATATATATATATATATATATATATATATATACATATATATATATATATATATATATATATATATATATATAAAATATATATATATAATAATCTCTCTCTCTCTCTCTCTCTCTCTCTCTCTCTCTCTCTCTCTCTCTCTCTCTCTCTCTCTCTCTCTCTCTCTCTATATATATATATATATATATATATAGATATATATATATATATATATATATATATATATATATATATATATATATTTTTATATATATATATATATATATATATATATATATATATACATATATATATATGTACATATATATATGTATATATATATATATATATATATATATATATATATATATATATATATATATATATATATATATATATATATATATATATGAGAGAGAGAGAGAGAGAGAGAGAGAGAGAGAGAGAGAGAGAGAGAGAGAGAGAGATTACCTACTTGTTTTTCAAATTTCGGTATCACTCTGGACTGTAATTGGGCCCACAAAATCCCTAAAGTATAATTATATAAAATGAAAAATATTTTCCAGTGTTAAAAATAACCCTAGATACATATGAATATAAAAGAAGCATGTTTAATCTAGCTCTCTTTTTATCATCATGAACTGCAGCCTCTGACACATTCAAATGGTCGTCCAAAGCGTCGAACAACTCGCTCGACTCCCAAACCTGACTTTTGTCAGGCAATCTAATTGACAGTACCTTGTTAACGGAAAACTCTCTGCGGATCCGTCCAAAGCCTAACTTTTAACAGAGGCCATTTACATAACCTGCTTAGGCCCAGGTGGAAATACTGAGTGAGTTCTCCAGCTTACATCTCCTCTCGCTCCGAACTGCTCTCTGGATTTCCAGGAGCAGAAATCAGTGAAATAGAAAACGTCAACGTTGAAATGGTGTCAGGATTTCTAAAACCAAAGTCTGGAATAGCGAATGAGTTGTCAAGAGGCGTTATTATCGAAAAAATAAATATGACACTTTTAAGTAAAATCTTGAAAGTATAAGTTAAGTGTCTGAGTCAAAAACAAATTTGGACAATTCTAAACTAAAGTTTCAGTTAAAACTAATCAGGAACAATGATAAAAGAAATTATGTCTTAGGAAGAAATTGTCATTGGAACACTCACGCATCTTAGAAAACAAAACTTTTACGTGCAAAAACAATATAATAGAAAATAAATGTTTATTGTCACAAATATCATCAATCCTTTGTGCTTTTGAAGCTACAAAATTGCTGAATTACAAAAAGTTTGGATTTTCAATTACATTGTTGACGTGGGATACCAAAGAAAAACTGCAAAAATGTTTAGGAGTTTAAGAATGTTTGCGAGAGGACAAAGTTTAGAGAAAATGAGAGCATCAGCAATGTAATATTTAAATGGAACAAAATATCAATAAATACAATAGGAAAATAGAAATGACAGCTTTCAATAATTTTTAAAAGAAAATGTAACTGATGATACAAGAACGAGAGAAGTATTGAAACAGAAAGTTGGGAAAATAAGAGAGGCAGTAAGGTTAATACAAGAGATTTATGAGAGAACTAATTCTTGAATTAACTCTCCCTAATGAAAATGATGTATAGGTGTTGAATAGACTGTATAGACCTACCAATCAAATCATCAAGAGTTCAGATAAGAATTAAAGATGAATTTAAACTAAAGAATTTTGAGAGAAAGTTTGTCAAAGTATTGTATAGACTGGATAAGAGATGTTCAATAGTTAAACGGCCAATAAGTTAAATATGTAGTTTACACAATGAAAATGCAATAAAGCAATACAATATATCTGTTGCAAACAGATCCAATGTGTCTGAACATTTAATTTTATTATGAAATTGTGGAATAGATAATATGAAGCTACGTTCAGTATATATATTCTAATATTCTAGTGAGATATATGGATGTAAAAATGGAATGGTGGTCCACAAAAGTTTCTAATTCACAAGAATAAGCCATAAAAAACACGTTTTCAAAGGCTCTAGGGACTAACAAAAAAGGCCTTTGCACAGAAGTTTCAGGATACAGAAGAAAAGTTTGAGAAAAAAACGGTTGTTTGGTTGAAGTCTTGCAATTTAATTTTGCAAGTTTGAAAAAGATGCGATGAAAAAAATTTATTTGGAAACCAGGAAAAAGCTTGGATATTTTTTTTTTTTCAATTTTCCGTTTTAGTTTCGATATCCCTGTTATTAGAAAGGGAATACTTTATCTAAAAAAATCTGTCATTATTGAATATTCAAAGAAAATATGGTTTGCAATCAAAACAGAAAAAACAGAAGCCTTATATGCACGCATATACTACGGTTTATACCATTTTTTTTTCCTTTATACAGACAATTATCCATCCTTACATACATACATGGTTGTCCTTAGACGAGAAACCGCAATAGAATTCCAGACGCCATTATTATTATTATTATTATTATTATTATTTTTATTATTATTATTATTATTATTATTATTATTATTATTATTATTATTATTAGCTAAGCTACAACCCTATTTGAAAATGTAGAAAACTATAAACCCAAAGGTTCCAACAGAGAAAAATAGCCCAATTAGGAAAAGAAATATAGAAATAAATAAACTACTAGAGAAGTAATGAACAAATGGAATAATATATTTTAAGAACAGTAACAAATTCAAAATAATCTTTCATATATAAATCATAAAGAGAGACTTACGTCAGCCTGTTTAACAGGAAAACATTTGCCTCATTAGGCATATCATTCCATGATTTGGTCATAGCTGGAATGAAACTTCTGGAGTAATTGGTAGTGAATCTCATGATGGAGAAGGCAATGATTGTTAGGTTTATTATCAGAGATAAGAATTTTATGCAACATGCATAAAGAACTAACTGTACGACGGTGCCAGAGATTAATGTCTGGACCAGGAATAAGAAATTTCATAGACCGCAAGTTCTTGTTCAACAAATTAAGAGGAGATTCAGGAGCTGAAGACCAGACATGAAAAATACTCGAAACAAGGCAGGACTAGAGAATTTTAACACTTCTTCAGAATAGATTGATCACCTAAAATCTTGAAAGACATTCTCAGTAAGACATTTTTTTGTGCAATTGAAGAAGAAACTGGCTGTATGTTTTTTTGTCTGAAAATTAAATTTGCACACAAGAATCTCACCTAAAATATTTATAAGAGTCTTATATAGTTAAAGAATCATTAGCAATGTTCAGATCTTGATGTTGAGGAGCCACTGTCATCGACCTACATAAAATCATGCTTTGAGTTTTGTTAGGGTTCACCTACTTTCCCCATGCACTAATTCTAGCTTATATTAAGGGATTCAGTAACCCCAGATCCAAATTCCAGAGATGAAATTGAATCAAAGAGTCACACCACCTGCATATGCAACGAGACTCTTTTCTAGGTCAAACTCCGTATCGTTTGTATATAGTATGGAAGTAATGGGCCAAGAACACTACGTTGAGGAATACCAGGTATCACATTCCTATAATCGCTATGGTGCCCATCAACAACAACTCTTTGTAATTTGTTTCTCGAAAATTCAATAATGATGCTATGGAAAGACCTACCTACTTCCAACTGTTTGAGTTTGAGGTCTAGGGCCTCATGAATAACACGGTCAAAGGCACCACTAAAATCAAGGCCAATCATACTAACATCCAGGCCACAATCAATGTAATTCTGTACAGCATTGGTGATTGTAAGAAGAGCATCACATGATCCAAGGCCTTTACGAAAGCCAAATTGGAAACTAGGAAAAAGATGATTACCTTCAGCATACCTATCTTAACGTTTTGTAACAGGACATTCAAAAACTTTAGATAATATGTGATTTATGAATATTGAGCAGTAATCAGCTGGACTAGAGCCACCACAAACATTTATATAATGGAGTAAAATTACCAATCCTAACAGGTAATAAAAGAACCTCTTCTTGCTAACGTGCGGAAAGTAATAGATAACTCAGAAGCTAAGAAATCAAGTCTGTTTTAAAAACAAATAAAAACTACAGTCAGCCCTCCTTATTCACAGGGGTTAGGTAACAGAGACAAGCTTGGAAAGCAAGAATACTTACTATCCTAGGGTAAATTTACTCCTAGCATTCCAACTCACTGCCCATTGCCTATGGGTGATCGTCTAACACACTAAGTAACCTACTGTGCTGCCGAATACTTTTTTACCTGGTCTCTATCACAATATAAGCATTTTGTTAATGAATGAACATATCTCAGTAATTGTATAGTTTACGTGCAAGTGTACTACGTACGCAGTAAGGCTACGGTACACAGAACATAAGTCATCTCCACTCATACGTTCATGGAATACATACAGTGACAACTAAGCACTGTTGTTCCTATTTAACACTATCTGTTGATACTACAGTGTACATTACTATAGTATTTGTACAGTACTATCACTAAAGTACAGCTTAATTAGCCCAGGTAACACTCGTAAGTGATTGCTGTTTTAAGCAGGTCAACTCGCGCCATTTAACCACACAGGTAGCATATATCTACTTTACTACCATAAAGTATGGTATTTTGAAGGGAATATAACAATAAAACTTTTAAAATGAATACACTAACATAATACAAATTAAAAGAAAATGTATCATTCCTACATTACTACCCATTTACGTATGAAATTCTACGCAGTAAGTCTGAAGCATGATGTAACTCTTGAGCCGTAAACTGTTTGATGCATAAGGTAGTGTAATGTACGTATCACATTTTATAATAAAATCTCTATAAACACAGGATATGTACAGGTTATTTACATCAATATTTTACATAACGTGATTCTGCACAAAAGGACTGAAGTGGGAGATGCACAGGCAAGGAGAGATAATGCGAGACTGAGGCCAAGTCAGCGAGAGATGGGGTGTCATGCAACGTGGAGAGGGAAACGGAATGCAAAATGCCGGGTGCAAAGGAGCACGGCCGGTTTTAAATTGCCAGATCTCAAGATACATGATTTTTTATTTAATAGGTTATTCGGTTCTCTGAATCCACGAAGAGAGAACCTGCAAATAATAAGGGTTTACTGGACCATTTTGGTCTATGCCTCCATAAGCATCAAGGTCCATCAAGAGAATTTTTAATTTCCCGAGACCAAAATATTAAAT
Source organism: Palaemon carinicauda (assembly GCF_036898095.1). Classification (NCBI taxonomy): domain Eukaryota; kingdom Metazoa; phylum Arthropoda; class Malacostraca; order Decapoda; family Palaemonidae; genus Palaemon; species Palaemon carinicauda. The sequence continues at coordinate 98,105,091 of NC_090741.1, read as the reverse complement.
GGTTAGGATAGCCTCAGGAAAACAGGAATGAGGAAGATTGATTTTCTCATTGCTCTGCTTAATTTCAAACACATCAGCCAAAAGAATTGCCTTTTTCTTTGGACAGTAAGTGACAGAGCCATTTGGTTTAAGTAAATGAAGAACTTTAAAGTCTACATTAAAGAGTGCAGATTTAAGGGTAGCGCACCACTTATGTTCTTTGGTTGTACCAGAAAGAGTTTCTTTTATGGTTGAATTGTATTCTTTTTCAGTTGAAGCATAAACTATCTGAGCAACAGCTCTTAACTGACTATAGTTATTCCAATTCAAATCTGATCTGTTGCCCTTCCAAAGATGATAGGCCTCCTGCTTTTCCAATTAAGCTAATCTACAATTATCTTTAAGGCAGGGTCTGTCTTTCACTCTGTACTTTAGCACACGGGAATGGATACACCTATCGATTACGTTGACTAGATTCTTATTCAAAAGAACAAGTGTCAACACTTTTATACAGAAGGGATCAATTCAAATTCAAAAGATCACTGAAAATATCATTCCAATCTGATTAAGATTTTATATAAATCTTACATTGACATTACATCCTTCCTTGATCGATTGGATAGAAACAGGGGCTTTATTAGGTTACTCGTTCTTTACCACTGAAAAAAAAAAATACTTTATGGTTTTCAAAATGCTTCAGAAGTTATGATCCAAAAACGATAATAGGTAAACCCTTTAAAACTGTGATAGTCAAAGATGAATAGAAAATTTGGTTTTGCAAAGAAATGAACAAGGAAACAGAGCAAAATATAAGAGAAACCTTCCAATTGAAAGTTTTCATTTCATAACGGAAAACATGAAGCCTTTGTAAACATTATCTCGAAAAACGTTTCCCCCTCTAGATTTTTATTCCTTTTCAAGTCTCTTTTCCTTTTGCTAACTGGCCTTTCATCGTTTTGCTCAAAACAAGTTGAGGGTAAAGTGTTCGGAATTTATTTAGCAATGATTCCTTTATTACAGGAAATTCTGTTTGATTAACATTATCAATTAGTAAACAGTGAATATTCATTTTCATTCAGCTCAGATATTAACAAGTATTTAGAAAAAGATGTTAATTATATTTGTATATAAGACTGAAAATTAAACACATCTGTGACGGCGCCGAGTAAGGCTGTGAACTCAAAGGCAGGTTGGAAACGACTTGAGTTATATTATTGTAGAACATTCTCCTTATATACAAAACCACAAGGCAACAGGACATAACAAGTTCACAAGACAGACAATATTACAGAGGAAAAACCAGACATGAATTTTCATGTTCGTTTTAGTGCGAGGGAAGAGCGAAGATACAAGCATAATATATACAAAAGGAATTATGTACAATTGTGTGAAACACGGTTGGTACATGGCTCCCCCCCTAAAAATGACATACTGTACATGTTAAATAGGGCGCCCTGATCTAGAGAGGCGAACTGTAGGCGGGTCATCTGGCAGAAGATAAGCAGGTTTTAGACGATCAATGCATACTTAGTCTTCTTTGCCCTGAATGTTTAGGAGGAATGCTTTCGGACTGCGTCGGATCACAAGGAAAGGGCCCGTGTAAGGGGGCGTTAGTGGTGGCTTGCTGGTGTCGTTGCGCAGGAAGACGTGCATTGCAGAGTGCAAGTCCGTTGATATGTGATGCTTCGCTGGGGGCTTGTAAGTCTGGCGGCACGGAGTAAATTTTCCAACGACGTGACGTATGCGCTGGAGATCGTCGGAGGAGGTTGTAGAAGGAAAAAATTTGGCAGTGACGACCAACGGATCGCCATACACCATTTCAGCTGCCGAGACGTCGAGGGCGTCTTTAGGAGTGGTCCTTAGTCCAAGGAGGACCCAGGGAAGCTGAGTAAACCAGTTGCAATCCTTGCAGCGGGACATCAAAGCTGCTTTGAGGGTGCGATGAAAACTTTCAACCATTCCATTGGCAGCGGGGTTGTAGGCCGTCGTCTGATGTAGGGTGATGCCCAGGAGATTCGCTAATGACGTCCACAATTGAGAGGTGAAAGTGGTTCCCCTGTCAGAAGTATTATGCTCAGGGATACCGAATCTTGAAATCCATCCAGAGAGTAAGGCAGATGTACATGAGGCGGACGTTGCAGTTTCCATGGGAATGGCTTCAGGCCAACGAGTCGAGCGGTCGATGACGGTAAACAGGTAACGATGTCCTTGTGATGCGGGTAGGGGGCCTAGAACGTCGACGTGAATGTGTGTGAAACGATGCTGAGGTTGAGGAAAGGTGCCCACTCCTGAATCTGTGTGTCGATGTACTTTGGAAGTTTGGCAAGAAGTAAAGGCGCGGACCCAATCCTTAGCATCCTTAGAAATGCCGTCCCAAATGAACTTTGCCTTCAGCAGCTGTGCAGTAGAACGGCACGAGGGATGTGAAAGGCCGTGGATGAAATCAAACACCTGTTGGCGCATGGGAGCAGGAATCCAAGGTCGCGGTCTACCAGTACTGACGTCACAGAGGAGGGTGGTGTTGGAGTCTTCGAGGAGAAAATCTTCCCAACGGAGGGACGTGCAGGATGTCCTACAAGCTTGATACTCTGGATCCTGTCGTTGGGCTTCAGCCAGGGCGTTGTAATCCAATCCCAGTTGAAAGGCAGCCAACGTGTTTCTTGACAGGGCATCGGCAACAGGATTCATTTCCCCAGGGACGTATTGGAGGGTGCAATTGTATTCAGCCACGGCGGAGAGATGTCGGCGTTGACGGGCGGACCAGGCGTCAGACTGTCGAGTGAAGGCGTGCACCAGAGGCATGTGGTCTGTGCGAATGACGAAGGGCGTACCTTCTAAGAAATGGCAAAAGTGACAGACAGCCAAGTGCACCGCCAGCAATTCTCGATCGAAGGTAGAATAACCCGATTCTGCCTTGGACAGTTTTCTGCTGAAGAAGGCCAATGGGCGGGGCGAGCCTTTGACCACCTGGTCGAGTACTGCACCAATAGCGACGTCGCTGGCATCGGTGGAGAGAAGGAGAGGGACGTGTGGGATAGGATAAGTGAGAGCCGCAGCAGTTGATAGGGCCTTCTTTGCATTGCAGAAGGCTGC
>NC_090741.1:98087019-98097019 GCF_036898095.1 Palaemon carinicauda | reverse complement strand
GAACGTGTTCTACAACCAAATACCCCATTCACACGTTCAAAGATCACTTCAACCACCTGTCTGTCGAACCGCGTTTGACGAATCGTTCGAACGTGTAAACCTATCTTATACTGTAGTCCCAGAGAAACTTAGGATAATCATTTTCTATCACTGCTTCAGGTTGATGTTCGTACCATTTGCTGTTTCATTTTATGTGATCTTTTCTACATAAACTCCATTCGAGTTTCTTATATTGATTCTGAGCAGAGCAAGCGCCGAAGATACCCTTTGCGATGTGGTTAATGGTTTCTTTAATAATAATAATAATAATAATAATAATAATAATAATAATAATAATAATAATAACAATAATAATAATAATAATAATAATAATAATAATAATAGTTAAGATTATTATTATTATTATTATTATTAGTAGTAGTACACACACACATATATACACACATATATATATATATATATATATATATATATATATATATATATATATATATATATATATATATATATATATATATATATATATATATATATATATAGTGTGTTTGTGTAATTGTTTACTTTATGTATTTATATTTAGGCATATACTGTAATAACACACCCGTAATCACTCACTAGACGTAATATCAATACCTGAAGCACACTGAAAGCTGTAAGAGCGGCAATTAAAACCCTTGTTTACTTATGTTTTAGGCGAAAGCGACACCTGTAGATAACAACTAGTGTTACGAAGGGCGTTGAGCTTGCAACCCAATTCTGAGATCAGACTGTTTGAGAACCAGAATTATTATCATATCTTATCGCGACAATGTCGAACCTACAGGAGTGAAATGCCTTTTGCTTCTCTGAGGTCTAGATTTGTGTAATGAATGCTCAGTGGGCACCTTTAGAGTACTACTTCTTAGCACCTTCATAGGAGTTGTTCCATTGTTTGTAGTGTTGTCCCACATGCGAATTCAGGGTTGGTGGCTAATCCCCATTTGTGACGGTTATTTCCGGTTTTGCCCACTTTTACCCTTCCTCGGTTTATGGTCACCCAGCCAGCCCTTCCTGGTGTGGGTTGTTCTGGGCAGGCCTTCGTTTGGGCTTGAAGGGCCTCCTTGGATGGCCATCGGCTGCTTTTCTGCCACTTCATAAGTCTGTAAGCAGCTTCTCGGATTATTTCTAGTCCATTCATTGCTGCGAAGCTCTTTCGAGATTTCGTTGTTTTTTTTTTTTATTATTATCATTATTGTGGAGTTGATGCACAGGGTCATTAATCTGTTTATTTTTTATTTTTTTTTAGTTTATCTGGTTCATCTCTTACTGGCTGTTTGGATACCGGATATTTTGTATAGAGATGGTATCCGGGTTGATAATCCGACATGACTTATTTACCTCTGGGTCTAACTTATGCGCATGACATGATCTTGCTCATATTGGAACATAATACACAGTAGAGTAACAATTGCCAGGGCTGCTTGTCTCAGAATCTCATGGTCTATTCCCCTGCTGGTGTTGGCGTGCTTAAGAGGTTCCTCCTAGTTGGTATTTCATGTTTGATTTTATTTGTGTGTCAATATATATATATATATATATATATATATATATATATATATATATATATATATATATATATATATATATATATATATATATATATATATATATATATATATATATATATATATATATATAACGGATTTTGAGTGTAGCGAAAAATCTATTTTTGGGTGAGGTAGCCATGTCGTCCTGATGGAAGTTCCTTCATTAGTAGCTTCCTAGGTATATTTGACTACAGTGATATATCCCAGAGAATTTACCGAAGGTATCCAGAATTCTAACTCCTGGAGTGAATATCCCTTAAAATTTAAAAAGGGATATCGCATATATCAAAGGACGTATTCTTGACACATCTCATAGCTATCTACACCCCCAATAGCGTTTTCGCTTCGAGAGGGAAAAGTGGTAAGAATATAGGAGAGTCGTTAAAAAGGCGATGCTCTCTACACTCCTACTGTACTGTAAATAGTGCGCCGAATCGCCACCGCAAGGCGCCACCAAGCCATTCTTCGTAGCTTCGTAGGTATTGCAGATACAGTACCATAGGGAGGGATTCTTTATCCTTTTGTCAAAAAGAGGGTGGGTCCATCAGGACGACATGGCTACCTCACCCAAAAATATATTTTTCGCTTCGCTCAAAATCCGTTTTTTGGGCTCAGGCCATGTCGTCCTGATGGAAGTTTACCAGAGCATTAATGTATCTGTGGATTTTCAATAGTGCCGTTATCTCGAGATAAATATTTCCTATTTGGTCTTCTGGACCAGAGACACTTGATGTTACCGTTATATATGAATTAACTGATCATAGAATAAGTCAGTTCTTCCTGCCCCCTACAGGGAAAAGTCTAGGTAGACTTTAGGAAAAAACCGCGAGGATTGTGAGTTCAAGGAACAATCTAGCAAACAGTATGTATATTAGTGTCATTATATACGTAAAGCCTAGCTTGTACTTAGAAGGTATAGTCCTGTAAAGGTTACTGAATCCTCCCAAGTCTGGATATAAAGAGACAGACAGGTTTGTATCCATATAGGAAACCTTAAATCAGTAAGATAAACAGTTAGTACAATCAGATCTTACCTGTTTGCTTGAAATGGTAGAAACCATAGATCCCCAATATTTCCTTAAATATTAAGAGAATCAAGGATGCTCTGATTTATACATAATTTCGAATATTTATTACAAAAATAGATATCATGGTTGTAATCAATTACATCTTACGCTGAAAAATTCTGCGTAAAAGAATAAACAGTAATAACAGAAAATAAATAAGTTTCACCTGAAAAGGAAACATTAACCACTCAAAGGGAAATATAATATTTCACTATGTATGCTGTTATTACTAGGAACACTGTGCATATAAGAATGCCTGGCACTTGTGTCAGCTTATTATGCTTGATGTCACCTGTATAGATAGAACAGTCTATAGTGTCTTCCTAAACACAATACTCAACATGATATACCTTAAAAGTCTATCATGTACACCCTTCACTAAAAGTCCCAATTAGTGCACTGTTCTTCGCAGTAATCAAGTGGTAGGTTTTATAACACTGCCTGCCACTACCACATGAAATTTTAATTCTTGTAATTGCTTCGCGTAGTGCTTGAAAAAAACTCTGAAAGACTTCCAACCAGTGTAAGCACGCAGGCTTTCAAACGACATTATCTGAAAGAATTCAGAGACGAGGCAACTTTTCTAGGATCATGACCTGCGGGTGTACTGTCTGGATCCGCTCTGCGTATAAAATAGGTGATTTTTGCCCTTCACTGTTTCAAGGATAATGTTGAACCAGACGTCTCTCCCCTGAAAAGCTGACCTCCCTTAAAGTCTGAAGTTCTACGAAGATAGACCTTTTGACATTCCACTGGGGAGAGGGATGCTTTTTCCTTCAGATGGGCAGATTCTCCAGGGACCCCATCCCATCTCTTAGTGGGCAGCTCGTTTTTGGCGAGAAACGTTAGGTCCGGAAAAAGGTTCAGTTCTCCGGCGTCTGTGAACTGAATGTGGCCATCATCCCTCGAGAGGGCCCCTATTTCGCTAACTCTGGCTCCTGAGGCTAGTGCAAAAAAGAATATCACCTTTTGAGTCAAGTCTTTCAGCGAGCAATCCTTATTGTTCAGGGTTGAGTTAAGTGAAGATCTTTATCCAAAGACCATGAAATGGGCTTTGGAGGAGCTGCTGGCCGAAGTTTAGCGCAGCCTTTAGGAATCTTGTTGAGGATTTCATTAGAGCAGTCTACCTGGAAGGCTTATAGTATTGGTGTGGCTAGGGTGGATTTACATGTAGTAATCGTATAAGCTGCTTAACCTTGTTCATGCAGATGGAAGAAGAAGGACAAGCAGAAATCCGTAGATATCTCCTCAGGATTCTTCGCCTTGACAAAGGCCACCCCTTTCTTCCAGGTAGACTCATATTGTCTTCTTGTTGACTTTGACTTGTATTCTTCTAAGAAGTTAATATTGTCTCTAGAAATCCCAAACCGTTTCTTGACCGCTAGGGCGAGAAAATCATGAGATGAAGGTTCTGGGTTTTCTCTGATGAAGCAGAGACAGTCAATTTCTGCACTTGCTGAGTCAGAACTGGTTCCGGCAACGGGATCAGCTTCAGGAGTAGTTCTGTTATCAGAGGGAACCAAACGCTGTTGGGCCACTTGTGGGCCACTATTGCTGCTGTCCCCCGAAAGGATCTCAGTTTGTCGAGGACTTTCAGCAGAAGGTTGGTTGGAGGGAACAGGTAGATCTTAGACTACCTGTTCCAATCTATGGACATTGCGTCTGTCGCTTCTGCCAGAGGATCCTCATACGGGGCTACATACCGGGGTAGCTTCTTGTTATCGCTCATTGCGAAGAGGTCCATCTGCAGTCCTGGGACTTTGCGTAAAATGAAAGAGAATGATCTTGCGTCTAGAGACCATTCGGACTCTATCGGGTTGTCCCTGGATAAAGCGTCCACCATCACATTGCGGAACCCTTGAAGGTGGACTGCTGACAAGTGCCATCTCTTCTTCTGGGCTAGACGAAGGATGGCCAATATCACTTGATTAATGTGAGGCGATCTCGAGCCTTGTCGATTTAGGCATCTCATTACTACTTCGCTGTCTAGAACCAAATGGATGTGGATTGAGCAGCGAAGTTTCAGCTTTTTCAAAGATAGAAAAACTGCCATGGCTTCCAGAAAATTGATATGGAAGGACTTGAAGAGGGGAGACCAGGTTTCTCGGACTTTCCGATGGTGAGAATGACCTCCCCACCCCTCTTTCGAGGCATCCGTATGAACGGTGACTGCTGTAGGAGGTGGTTTCAAGGGTACCTAGTTTCTTAGGTTCTTGGTGTCCGCCCATGGCTTGAGTAGTGATCGCAGACGATTTGGTATCTGTCTTTGTAGATCTCTTCGAGCGTTTGATGCATATTTTCTCCAAACTCCTGATGCATCTTTTAATTGTGCTCTCAATACAGGATCTGTCACTGAGGCAAACTGGAGGGACCCCAACACTCTCTCCTATTGCCTTCTTGATATCCTGTCGGATTGAAGGAGTCTTTTGACAGATCCTGCTATCTCTTTCCTCTTCTTTGATGGAATGGAAAGGCAGTGTGACTGTAGGTCCCAGTGGACACCCAGCCACTGGAACTTTTGAGCTGGAGAAAGCCGAAACATTTTCAAGTTGATCTTGAATCCTAAGTGTTCCAGGAACTGGATCACTTCCTTGGAGGCTTGCATGCATTCTTCCTCCGATGCTCCCCACACCAGCCAATCGTCCAGGTAGGCTACCACTTGGATACCTTTCAGGCGTAGTTGATGAATGACTGTATTCGCAAGCTTTGTGAATATCCTTGGGGCTATGCTTAGGCCGAAGGGCATGGCTCTGAAAACGTACTTTTTCTGTAGTTTGAACCCTAGGTAGGGGGAAACTTGACGGTTGATTGGAACATGCCAGTATGCATCCGTCATGTCTATGGAGACTGTGAATGCCTGTTTGGGCAAAAGGGTCCTTATGTGCTGAAGCGTCAACATTCTGAACTTGTGGTTCACTATGAACTTGTTGAGTGGTGATAAGTCCAGAATGACTCTGAGCTTTTCCGAATCCTTCTTCGGAACACAAAATAGCCTTCCTTGAAATCTAATGGACTTTGCCTTCCGTATAACTCTTTTGTTCAAGAGTTCCTGAACATATTCTTCCAGTAAGGGGGTTGAGTGTTGGAAGAATTGAGGGAAGTCTGGTGGAGTTGAGCTCCAACTCCACCCTAGTCCTTTCTTGATTAGGCTGTGGGCCCAGGGATCGAAGGTCCAACGAACCCGGAAGTGGAGAAGTCTCCCTCCTACCGGCAGCATCTCACTTGGAGTGCTGGTTGGAGGGCTTGCCTCCTCGGCCACGTCCACCTTTCTTGCCCCTACCTCTGAAGGGGCGTCTAGAGGATCCTCGAAAGAGACCTCGAGACTTCGGCTTAAAGGTAGTTGATTGCCTTTCAAATACTGGGGTGAACATGGGCGACTGGGTCGCCAGTGTTTGGGGCACCAGTTGAAAGGTGGTGGTTGGTTGTGCCACCATCTGGGGCATCGTGACCATGGGAAGCTGTTGCTGTCGCTTTGGCCGAGAGGGCACTCTTGGTCGTTTTGACTTGTTCTTCGGCTGGGGACCCTCATCAGTGGAAGATTTTCTTTTAGAGGACAAGCCCCATTTGGAGAAGAGATTCCTATTCTCCAAAGCGGCTTTATCTACGACCTCTTTGACCACTTCACTTGGGAAGAGGTCTTTTCCCCAAATATTGGAAGCTATCAGCTTCCTTGGTTCGTGCTTCACTGTAGCAGAAGCGAACACAAACTCCCTACAAGCCTTTCTGGCTTTAATAAAATTGTACAAATCCTTGGTGACTGTTGCCAAATGAGATTTGGCAAAGACCATGTACATATCTGGGGTGTCTGGGATGCTTGCCATAGTCTCTAAGCCAGTCTGCAGAGACATGGAAGCAGCGAGACGTTCCCTAGTCTCCTGTTCCCTGCGCAGGAGAAACTCTGACAGCTTCGGGAGATCTTCGTTGAACTGCCATCCAGCGATATCTGCCTCTAGCTTCCCAACTGTGAAGGTGTTATGGACATCCTTCCAATCCTTACCGTCTGAAGGGAAGGCGAGGGAAAATGGTCTACACTCTTCAAGTGTAGGGCAAGGTTTCCCTGGTTCAACTGCCTTTAAGGCGGCCTTAAACCCTTTGTCCCTAAAGGGGAAGGCACGTTCGTAGTCAGCAATAAAGGATGGGTGCTTTTTGCTGAGAGCCGGCACCTTGGAACTAGTAAAGGCCCTCTCTTTCAAGGTAGTTGTATATAAGGCCTGTGCCTTAGATAGTTCAAGGACAATTGTCTCCTTCGGCTCTGTTTCCTCCTTGGATGCTGGTTCCATCCTCAGACGGACATAGCAATCCGGATAGGCCCCTTTACTAGGCCAAAATTTGATTTCACTACTGGAACTGTTCCCAGTTTCTCTGAGAGGAAGATCTTCCCCCCCCCCCCCCCCCCCCCCCGACATAGGCATATGCTCTGTGTACCTCCATGGGTTAGCGTCAGAGAAGGCGGGGATGTCCTTAATGTTTAACTTCTTCGGGGATAAATGTGACGCAACTAGCTGATGAATCTCCGTCCGGAAAGATGCTTCTTTCTCAGACAATTTCTTCTGAATGTCCTGCACCATGGACAGTAGCGAGTGTAGCGTACTTGTAATGGAATCCAACTGGGGTGCGGTGGAAGAAGTCGAAGGCGTCGGTTCAGTCGCCGCTGCAGACGATACCTAAATCGTTTCGGTTATCTCGACTCCAGTCTCAGGAGGTATCTCATCCTCCTGCTCCAGTTCATCCACTAGGAGATCGTTCTCAGTCTTGTACCAACCGTGTGTCACACGATCGTACATAGTTCATTTTGTGCTTGTATCTTCTCTCTTCCCTCGCACTAAAAAGAACCTGAAAAATCATGTCTGCTTTTTTCCTCTGTAACATTGTCGATTTCTCAACATGAAAATTCTTGTTGCTTTGAGCTTTTGTATATAAAAGAGAGTGTTCTACAATAAACTAACTCAGTTGCTTTCACACTGCCTTTGAGTTCACAACCTTCTCTCGTCCCGTTACAGTCTCCTCCGAGACAACAGACATGTTGCCCTCTAATTGGATGCTCTGAAAGGCATCCAAAACATCAGATTCTACCGGAATCTGAACCAAGGGGATCTCAGGCTGAGCCTGGGGAACAATTGCATCCGCAGATGCATTAGGGAAGCGACAATCCCTCATCCTCTCATTAGGAAGGTATGGGCCAGAGGTGTTCTTCTGAAAGCCCCTGACCCATTTTCGCAGCGTGTCCCTTGCTGCATCCCTAGACTCAGTAGACTTTTGATCATCAAAAGCCTCTTTAATCAGTTTGCCACAAACGGTACATACCTGTGGGTCCTAGTACTTGAGAGCCCCTTTGGTGACTGTACAGCGAGCATGGGCCCTGCACATGCCATGTCCGTAGAAGCTTTTCTTACGGAGCCTGCAAAAGTTGTTCCCGCACACGGGATGCTCCTCCTGTAAAGAAAGAAAAGCTATAAATATTCGGTGAAATTCTCAGATTTCAGCATACCTATTTTAATTAGTATTTAATTAATATCTAATTAATATTTAATTAATATTAGCTTGGATAGAGTAAGATAGAAAGTAGGAAAGATACCTACATGTGTTTCCTGTCCAGCCCATTGCTATGACCTCCTCCAATATTGAACAAAAGATTCATAATGAATCCAAGGGGAAGATAATATCCTTGGATATAAGGTGTTTTCTTAACACAATCTTCCATGTTCAATATAGGGGATTAAATTAATGGATAATAACCATTAATTGGTAGGGAGAATCACTCCCTAAAAGTGATGGTCTCACAATTGGCTACCCATGAACCACTTGTAGGGTGGAAAACTTTTGGGCTACAGCAATGACTGGCGGCGGCATGTCGCCAGTATTGCCGGGCTTGCCGCCATCTGCCGGACCCTCAGGCGTATGCTGGCCCCCCTGGACATGCCAGGCCGGCTGGCATATGCCGGACTTTCCGGCATATGCCGGCCTAGCCGACATACGCCGGCCTAGCCGACATATGCCGGGCCTAATCTGGGCTATTTGAAACAGATACTGTCTTCAAAGTAGTGGGTGGCAGGTCGGCAGTTGCCACTCTGCCCGCCTGCAGCCGAAGGATCCCTCTATCAAGTAGGACCCGGTGGCAACCGGCGGCAACTATATAAATTTTGGGTGGCCGGCTGCCGGCCGGCCGTTGCCGGGAGCCGGTCATAGTATGTTCATTGTCGTTGGGTTGTCAATAAGCGACACCCACGGCAAATGGCGGCAGAGTAACTGCCGGCCGACAGAAACCCAACATGGCCGACGACAGCTACTAGCTGCCGGCGGCCGGCCCAGTATATGGAAAGGCAGAGAGAAAGAGAGGATGGGGGACGGCAAAGGCTCAGCCTTGCCGGCCTAGATCCTGAAAGAGGGTGCAAGGGGAAGGGGGAATTATATTCGGGCTTCCACTTAACCATATCCCATTCATATGGGGTATGGAAGGCAGTCCAAGGGAGGACTGGAGAGCACACTCAATGAAAATGAGAGTACCTGCCGGCAGCCGGCCCAGCCGGCAGCAGACAGGAAGCCTCAGGCCAATTCTATAGATTACCCGTAGGGTCAAATGTAGAACAATGGCCAGAAAGGTGATGGTTCATCCAACACAAGAGAGACAGTGAGGAAGGGGTAAAAGTCCCATAAGTAAGGTAAAACCCTAGAGCATTACCTAACTTGAAGGATTCTGATCTCATAAAGTAACCTCAAGTATGAGAAATCATTTCCCCGGGTTAGGTTAGTTAAGTGAGAAAGCGGCCATAGGACACAATCTCACAAGAGAACAGAATCTCGTACCAGAGATCTTAAGTAAGGAAGAAACCATTTCTTCATACTAAGATCTACTAGTACAGGACTGTCTGCCAGACCGGGGAAGGAGGAAATTGATATACAAGAACCTCCAGTATAGCCTACGGAGGACTAGCCTCCTGAACGGCAACCTAACCTGACTTGGGAAGCCATTTCATCAAGACAGTAGGATGCCTAACTTTACTCTGATTTTCCGTTCTCAGCTCAAAACCGTGTCAGTGGTTAAGAGAAAGAGACGAAACACCCCAGTAAATTTTGCCAGAACACAGTTCGCAGCAAAGTTAACTGAGGGTAGCCTAAGCTGATCAGAGGAAAGGGGAATTGCTCCTAGATTTCGTTAGAGATAGTATCGACTTAAAAGGTATAGGAGGTGTCAGTCTTCCCTTAAAAGACAATACAAGAGCAATGAGGAACATGTAAGAAAGTATACTAAAGCCCCTAGCTATTAAGTCTAGGAGCATAGAGAAACGTTCACTGAAACTCTCTTGTATACTATCTTGGAAGAGGAAAATGTTATGCAGTAATATCTTA
>NC_090741.1:98067019-98079519 GCF_036898095.1 Palaemon carinicauda | reverse complement strand
CGATGGAAATTATGGAAGATGTAGTTGAATCGTAACAAAACTCATAATATGATTGTTAAGAAGGTCAACAACAGTAGCTCCTCAACATCCAGATCTTTCATCGTCAATGTCTCTTTAGCTGTGTACAACTCATTCAAAGGTCTAGGAGTGCTTCTTGATTATAAATTTTCTCATTCGACAGTTGAACAAATGGCCATATTGAGAAAGTCTTTGAAGACTCTCGGAGGAAATATTTTAATTCTTTCCTTATACCATGTTTCAAGCATTGTTCACCTGTCTGGTCTTCAGCTGCTAACTCTCATATTAATTTGTTGAATAAAAACTTCCTGATTATAAAGTTACTTATTCCTGATCTGGATATTTTTCTGAGACCGTCGTTCAGTTAATCCCTTGAGCATCTTGCATAAGATTTCAAATATTCCTGACAATCCAGTCACACCTTGCCAGACTGTACCATCTTGTACGTGGTAATATGTAAGCTGTTTATTATAACAGTCTTTCTTTCTCCATCATAAGGCACGATATTAAACAGTATTCAATAGGTTTTATTTCAGCTGTAACCAGTGGAACTTGAGAAGTTCCAAATTTCTGCAAATTCTCTTAGTTGAATATGTTGACCGAATTAATGATAATAAATATACTGTATATCTTCATCATAATCACCTCATACGCCTAACTATTCACGAAAAAGGGCCAGACGTCTCTAACTTGAGCTATTAATACTTCTCCATTCAACATTCTCTCTCTCTCTCTCTCTCTCTCTCTCTCTCTCTCTCTCTCTCTCTCTCTCTCTCATAATATATATATATATATATATATATATATATATATATATATATATATATGGATATATATATATATATATATATATATATATATATATATATATATGTATATATATACTGTATATGTATATATAATCATCTCTCTCTCTCTCTCTCTCTCTCTCTCTCTCTCTCTCTCTCTCTCTCTCTCTCTCTCTCTCTCTCTCTCTCTCTATATATATATATATATATATATATATATATATATATATATATATATATATAAATATTATGGAAAAGTTGAATTTTTTAATGGCAGAATTCCGAGAAATGAAGAAAAGAACATCATATCAGAACAGGAAGGAAGCGTGGGAGAATCCATATTATTACCAATATTGAATAATGGGAATGAAACACAAACCATAATAGTGATGAATGCACAGGGTTTAGTCACGAGTAACTCTAAAAGGAAAATAGAGTTCCTAGAAGAACTAACCCAAATTGAAAAAATAGATATATTAAATATAAGTGAAACATGGTATTCCCAAGAGACTGGCAGTGATGACCAGACAAAGGGTTTCCAAACTTATAGATCAGACAGAAAAAATAGGAATCAAGGGGGAACATAAATCAAGGAAAAGTCAGTGAAAAATACAGCAACACAGAATGTGAATTGATTGCGGTAGAATTTGAATTTGAAAAACTAGTGAATATTGTAGTTTACAGACCCCCAAATACTAAGGAGTTTGACATAATAATAGAAAAAATAGATGATATATGTAGAAACCATAAAGACTGGAATATACTCCTATCCGGAGATTTTAACTTTCCTTTCGTGGATTGGAAATAACGGATAGAAGAAAGTGGTTGTATGTATACATATAAAAAAGAGAGTAATAGTAGCGCAGAAGATAAGAGGCAATTTGAAAAGCTTCAAGATATGCTATTAGAACATAATATGCAACAAATAAACCACATTCCAACAAGAAAGGAAAATATCCTAGATCTAGTATTTGTGAATGAGGTGAATTATGTTAAAGAAATAATAGTGTATAACACGGGAATTTCAGACCACAATGTCATAGAATTGATAGTTCATTCCAAAGCAAGTGATCACAGAATTAATAAAAGCACAAAACTTTGGGAAGGATATGGAAAATATAATTTTTACAGTAAGAATATAAAATGGTCAGAAATAAATGAAGAACTGAATAACGAATGGAAAAATGTATTTATAAGTGATAATATACAGGTAAATACGGACATACTGTACAAAATACTGGAGAAAATTGTTGAAAAATATGTACCGAAAAAAAACAATAAACAAAAGACGTGCATACCAAGAGACAAAAGGATCTTATTTCAGAAAATTAGAAAGTAGAAGAAAAATCTTGCAAAAGAAAAAAATGTGTGGAAAATGAGGGAAATAAAATGTAAGATAGAAAATGCAGAACAAAAGATTATACAGTCGAAAGAAAATGAAAAAAAGGGACTTAGAAGAAAGGACACTTCAAAATATAAAAAGAAACCCCAAAGTACTTTACTCCTATGCAAAAAAGATGAATAAAGGGAGAATAGAAATAGGCCCTCTTAGAATTGAAGGACGGCTAACGAATGAAAAAAAGGAAATATGCAACATATTAGCAGAAAAATATAAGAGTGAGTTCACGCCAAGAATTGCGAATGAGAATAATGAAACAGAAATGAGAGAAGAAAATGTTGAATATCTAACGGATATAGATATTAATGAAGCAGATATTGTCACGGCTATAAACGAAATTAAAAATGGATCGGCAGCCGGACCAGATGAAGTTCCAGCGATTTTGTTAAAAAAAACTGCAAACACTATCGCGAAGCCGCTTGCAATACTGCTAAGACAGAGTGTAGATATGAGCGAGATATATGTTAAACATAAATTAGCTTATATAACCCCTATCTTCAAAAGTGGATCAAGACTAGAGGCAAGCAATTATAGACCTGTTAGTCTAACATCACATATCATGAAAGTGTATGAGAGGGTAATAAAAAAGAAAATAATGAACCATTTGGTCAAAAAAAATTTCTTTAATATGGGTCCACACGGTTTCGTACCTGGAAAAAGTACACAGACCCAACTGATAGCACACTATGAAAACATATACAAAAATATGATAAATGAAAAAGACACAGATGTGATCTATCTAGATTTTGCAAAAGCCTTTGACAAGGTAGACCATAACATATTGGAGAAAAAAATGAGAAAGCATAATATTGTGGGAAAGATAGGAAAATGGGTAAAAGAATTCCTGCAAAACAGAAAACAGATAGTGGTTGCAAATGACGAGAAATCAGATGAAGCCCAGGTAATATCTGGTGTGCCACAAGGTACGGTATTAGCTGCACTGCTATTTGTTATTATGATCTCAGACATAGACTGTGATGTTGAAAACTCCGTAGTGAGAAGTTTTGCCGATGACACAAGAATAAGTAGAGAAATTACTTGTGATGAAGACAGGAACTCACTACAAAGAGATCTAAACAAAATATATGAATGGGCGGAGATAAATAGGATGGTATTTAACTCCGATAAATTCGAATCAATAAATTATGGAAACAGAGAAGGAATGGTGTATGCATACAAGGGACCTAATAATGAGACAATCACAAACAAGGAAGCAAATTAAAGACCTTGGTGTAATTTTAAATAGGAATATGTTATGCAACGACCAAATAGCTACACTGTTGACTAAATGTAAAGCAAAAATGGGAATGTTATTCGGACACTTTAAAACAAGAAAAGCTGAACACATGATTATGCTTTACAAAACTTATGAGCGTAGTACACTCGAGTACTGCAATGTGATATGGTACCCACACTACCAAAAGGATATTGCGCAAATAGAGAGTGTACAAAGGTCCTATACTGCTAGAATAGAAGAAGTTAGGGACCTTGACTACTGGGAAAGACTGCAATTTTTAAAACTATACAGTCTAGAAAGGAGAAGAGAACGCTACATGATAATACAAGCATGGAAGCAAATAGAAGGAATTGCTGAAAACATCATGGAGCTTAAAATATCAGAAAGAGCAAGCCGAGGTAGATTAATAGTGCCAAAAAATATTCCAGGTAAACTGAGAAAGGCGCACAGGACATTAATCCACTACGCACCAGCATCGATAATGCAGCGACTATTTAATGTGCTGCCAGCTCATCTAAGAAACATATCAGGAGTGAGCGTAGATGTGTTTAAGAATAAGCTCGATAAATACCTAAGATGCATCCCAGACCATCCAAGACTGGAAGATGCAAAATACACCGGAAGATGCATTAGCAACTCTCTGGTGGATATACGAGGTGCCTCACACTGAGGGACCTGGGGGAACCCAAACAAAAAATTAGGCAATAAGGCAATATATATATATATATATATATATATACATATATATATATATATATATATATACATACATATATATATATATATACACATATATATATATATATATATATATATATATATATATATATATATATATTTATTTATTTATTTATATATTTATTTGTTTATTTATTTATTTATTTATTTATTTATTTATTTATTTATTTATTTATTTATTTATTTAGAGAGAGAGAGAGAGAGAGAGAGAGAGAGAGAGAGAGAGAGAGAGAGAGAGAGAGAGAGATTTCCTACTTGTTTTTCAAATTTCGGTATCACTCTGGACTGTAATTTGATCCACTAAATCCCTAAAGTATAAGTATATAGAATGAAAAATATTTTCCAGTGTTAAAAATAACCCTAGATGCATATGAATATAAAAGAAGCATGTTTAATTTAGCTCTCTTTTTATCATCATGAACTGCAGCCTCCGACACATATTCAAATGGCCGTCCGAAGCGTCGAACAACTCGCTCAACTCCTAAACTTGATTTGTGTCAGGCAATCTAATTCATAGGACCTTGTTAAAGGAAAACTCTCTGCTGATCCGTCCAAAGCCTAACTTTTGACAGAGGCCATTTACATAACCTGCTTAGGCCCAGGTGGAAATACTGAGTGAGTTCTCCAGCTTACATCTCCTCTCGCTCCCAACTGCTCTCGGGATTTTCAGGGGCAGAAATCAGTAAAATAGAAAACGCCAACGTTGAAATGGTGTCAGGATTTCTAGAGCTGAAGTCTCGAATAGGGAATGAGTTGTCAATTGGCTTTATTATCGAAAAAATAAATATGACACTTTTAAGTAAAATCTTGAAAGTATAAGTTAAGTCTCTGAGTCAAAAACAAATTTGGACAGTTCTAAACAAAAGTTTCAGTTAAAACTAACCAGGAACAAAAATAAAAGAAATTATGTAATGGGAAGAAATTATCATTGGAACACTTGCGCGTCTTGGAAAACAAAACTTTTACGTGCAAAAACAATAAAATAGAAAATAAATGTTTATTGTCACAGATATTATCAATTCTGTGTGTTTGTGATGCTACAAAATTGCTGAATTACAAAAAGTTTGAATATTGATTTATATTGTTGACGTGGGATACTAAAGAAAAACTGCAAAAATGTTTAGGAGTTTAAGAATGTTTGCGAGAGGACAAAGTTTAGAGAAAATGTGAGCATCAGCAATGTAATATTTAAATGGAACAGAATATCAATAAATACAATGGAAAAATAGAAATGACTGCTTTTAAAAAATTTTAAAAGTAAATGTTACTGATGATAAAAGAATTTGAAAAGTATTGAAACAGAAAGCTGGAAAAGTGAGAGAGGCTGAAAGGTTAATACAAGAGGTTTATGAGAGAACTAAATCTTGAACTAACTCTCCTTGATGAAAATGATGTCTAGGTGTTGAAAATACTGTATAGACCTGCCAATTAAAACATCAAGAGTTCAGATGAGAATTAAAGATGAATTTAAACTAAAGAATTTTGAGAGAAACTTTGTCAAAGTTTTGTACAGACTGGATAAGAGATGTTCAATAGTTAAACGGCCAATAAATTAAATATGTAGTTTACACAATGAAAATGCAATAGAGCATTACAATATATATGTTGCAAATATTTCCAATGTGTCTGTGTACTTAATTTTATTATGAAATTGTGGAATAGATAATATGAAGCTACGTTCAGTATATATATTCTAATATTCCAGTGATATATATGGATGTAGAAATGGAATGGTGGTCCACAAAGGTTTCTAATTCACAAGGATAAGGCATAAAAAAACATGGTTTCAAAGGCTCTAGGGACTAACAAAAAAGGTCTTTGCACAGAAGTTTCAGGACACAGAAGAAAAGTTTGAGAAAAAACGGTTGTTTGGTTGAAGTCATGCAATTAAATTTTGCAAGTTTGAGAAATCTGCGATGAAAAAAAAAGGTTTTTTGGATATCAGGAAAAAGCTTAGATATTTTTTTTTTCCAATTTTCCGTTTTACTTTCGATATCTGTTATTAGAAGGGGAATACTTTATCTAAAAAAAATCTGTCATTATTGAAAATTAAAAGAAAATATGGTTTGCAATCAAATGGCAGACAAGCTGAAAAATAGAAACCTTATATGTACGCATATAATACTGTTTATACATATTTTTTTCTTATACAGACTATTATCCACCCTTACATACATATATGGTTGTCCTTAACGAGAAACCACAATAAAATTCCAGAGGCCATTATTATTATTATTACTATTATTATTATTATTATTATTATTATTATTATTATTATTATTATTATTATTATTATTATTGTTATTATTATTATTATGGCTGCATCGGCAGAATTCAATTTCTTGTCCAATTTCTCGATTCTTCGGACAATTCTTTTTTCAGGATTGCTACATTCAGCTAGCAGGTTGGCGAAGCTCATCAGGGTGAAGGATACAAATCAGGTTAAGGCTGGATGTAATTAATACAAGTACAAGTAATACTCGAAAATTACAACAGGTAAAGTCAGGAGTGGGTTGCGACGCGTTTCGGAACAGCTTGCTCCGTCTTCAGGCGAGAAGTGAGGCTCTGGCTAGATCTGGGTCCTTATATATCCCGGCTCTGGTTCGTAGAGAGGGGCCTCGAATTTTGATTGGTCGAGCGGAGGTTGTAAGTTCGGGTGGCAGATGTACAACGACCTCGGCTCGGCCTCCCAAGCTGAGAGGTAGGAAGGAATCCTGGATCCTGATTGGTCAGGACACGCACCGAGCCTGCCAAAAAGTCAGGCAGGCTCCTCTCTCGCTCATTGGACTGGGCTGAGAGAGGTATCCGAGCTCCCTGATTGGCTGAAGCGCACGCCGAGACGGGCTCAAAGTCAGTCAGCCCATTCCTACGCTCAGCAGGCTGAAATTCCGGGCCATGTTCGCCGCCAAAATCAGCATTCTGCCAGACGATTTCTCCATTTGTAGGGGTGTCAGGATCGGGGTTGTCATCATTCTGGGGGTCTTGTTCTTGGTTCCTAGCGTTGGTACGTCGACAGGATGGTAGGAGGAACATTTCTTGAGTCGTATTCAACGCTGGTTTCTCGTTCTGGATTAACAAAGCTTCCAAAATTCGTAAGCGCCTGCTGTCCGTGGCACTGCCGATAATTTTGGTATTGGCGACGATGTCTGCCCGGCTAATTTGGGAGTTATGTCGCTGTAGAGCATGATTTCTGATAGCACCTTGCTGAACGTGGCACGAGATCCTCTTCGAAAGTCTCATGGTAGTCATACCTATGTATTTGCCGGGGCATCCTCGGACTGGGCATTGGTAAGAGTAGACTACATTTGTCTTCTTCAGAGGGTCGTTATCAGGGGGCGCTGGATTGTTCCTCATGATCAAGTTGCGGGTTTTTTCAGTCTGGTAATAGATGATGAGCTTCACTTTCGTGGTCTCATCAGTGGGTGAAACGTTGTTATTGATGATGTCTTTAATGGCCTTCTCATCCCGCTGATATTCGGCATGCATGAGGCCTTTGTAGTAAAGTTTGATGTCTCTAGATCCGTTGGTGGAGGTGTCGGACCTATCTGTAGTTCTGTCGGACCCCTTGCTGGCGCTGTCCGACCCTTCCACCAAAGGGGACCCATACCACTTGTCTATAACGCTGGACTTGCTTGTTGCTGTAGTCATTGTTGATGGGATTTATGAAAATTAAGCAGTAATCAGCTGGACTAGAGGTACCACAAACATTTACAAAATGGAGTATTATTAACAGTCCCAACAGGTGCTAAAAGAACATCTTGCTAACGTGCGGAAAGTAATAGATAACTCAGAAGCTAAGAAATAAACAGTGTTTTAAAAACAAAAGAAAAAAATACAGACAGCCCTCCTTATTCACAGGGGTTAGATAACAGAGACAAGCTTGGAAAGCAAGAATACTTACTATCCCAGGGTAAATTATCTCCTAGCATTCCAACTCATTGCCCATTGCCTATGTGTGATCGGCTAACACACTAAGTAACCTACTGTGCTGCCTAATACTGTTTTACCTGGTCTCTATCATAATATAAGCACTTTGTTAATAAATGAACATATTTCAGTAATTGTATAGTTTACGTACAAGTGTATTACGTGCGCAGTAAGGCTACCGTACACAGAACATAAGTATTCTCCATTCATACGTACATGGAATATATACAGTAACAACTAAGCACTGTTGTTCCTATTTAACAATATTTGTTGATACTATAGTGCATATTACTATAGTATATGTAAAGTACTATCACTACAGTGCAGCGTAATTAGCTCAGGTAACACTCGTGAGTGATTACTGTTTTCAGCAGATCTACTCGCACCATTCAACCCCCACAGGTAGCATATATTTACTTTACTACCATAAAGTATGGTATTTTGAAGTGAATCTAACAATAAAACTTTTAAAATGAATACACTAACATAGTAAAAATTAAAAGAAAATATATCATTTTTACATCACTACCCATTTATGTATGAAATTCTACGCAGTAAGTTTGAATTATGATGTAACTCTTGAGCCGTAAACTGTTTGATGCATAAGGTACTGTAATGTACGTATCACATTTTATACTAAAATCTCAATAAACACAGGATATGTACAGGTTATTTACATCAATTATTTACATAACGTGATTCTGCATAAAAGGACTGAAGTGGGAGATGCACAGGCAAGGAGAGATATTGCGAGACTGAGGCCGAGTCAGTGAGAGATGGGGTGTCATGCAACGTTGAGAGGGAAACGGCATGCAAAATGTCGGGTGCAAAGGAATACGGTCAGTTTTCAATTGCCAGATCTAAATATACGTGATTTTTTGTTTAATAGGTTATTCGGTTCTCTTAATCCACGAAGAGAGAACCTGCGAATGATAAGGGTTTACTGTACCATTTTGGTCAATGCCTCCATTAGCATCAAGGTCCATCAAGAGAATTTTAATTTCCAGGGACCAGAAGATAAAATAGTTAGGATAGCCTCAGGAAAACCAGAATGAGGAAGATTGATTTTCTCATTATTCTGCTTACTTTCAAACACATCAGCCAAAAGAATTGCCTTTTTCTTTGGACAGTAAGTGACAGAGCTATCTAGTTTAAGTAAAGGAAGAACTTTAAAGTCTACATTAAAGAGTGCAGATTTAAGGGTAGCACTTCCCTTATGTTCTTTGGTTGTACCAGAAAGAGTTTCTTTTATGGTTGGATTGTATTCTTTTTCAGTTGAAGCATAAACTATCTGAGCAACAGCTCTTAACTGACCATAGTTATTCCAATTCAAATCTGATCTGTTGCCCTTTCAAAGATGATAGGCCTCCTGATTTTCCAATTAAGCTAATCTACAATTATTTTTGAAGCAGGGTTTGTCTTTCACTCTGTACTTTAGCCCACAGGAATTGATACGCCTATCAATTATGTTGCCTAGATTCATATTCAAAAGAACAAGTCTCAACACTATTATACAATAGTGATTAATTCAAATTCAAAAGATCACTGAAAATATCATTCCAATCTGATTGATATTTTATATAAATCTTACATTGATATTACATCCTTCCTTGGCCGATTGGATAGCATCAGGGTTACTCGCTCTTTGTCACTGAAAAAAAAAAAAATATAGTTTTGAAAATCCTTCAGAAGTTATGATCCAAAAACGATGATAGGTAAACCCTTTAAAACTGTGATAGTCAAAGAGGAAAAGAAAATTTGGTTTTGCAAAGAAATGAATAAGGAAACAGAGCAAAATATAACAGAAACCTTTCAATTAAAAGTTTTCATCTCCTGACGGAAAACATGGAGCGTTTGTAAACATTATCTCGAAAAACGTTTCCCGCTGTAGACTTTTAGTCCTTTTCAAGTCTCTTTTCCTTTTGCAAACTGACCTTTCATCGTTTTGCTCGAAACAAGTTGAGGGTAAAGTGTTCCGAATTTATTTAGTAATGATTCCTTTATTACAGGAAATTCTGTTTGATTAACAATATCAATTAGTAAACAGTGATTATTTTCTTTATTCAGCTCAGATATTAAAAAGCATTTAGAAAAAGATGTTAATTATATTTGTAAATAAGACTAATGAATGAGCACGTCTTCTTTCCTTCTTTTCTAATAAAGGCAATGGAAACTCCGTAAATGTATTTTTAATAAAATTAACGAGAATATTAATTATAAAGACAATAACATTTACCAAGAAGAAAAATATGAGGATCTAAATATCATCGTTCTCTCCAAAATTATATAACCAGTTTGATCCTCTCTCTCTCTCTCTCTCTCTCTCTCTCTCTCTCTCTCTCTCTCTCTCTCTCTCTCTCTCTCTCAGATATGCTGTTTACAGAACATTTGATGTTTTTATTGGATTGGCCAGTCATGTGGAAGGTGCAGTCACAGCCGTCTGATGACTTCTAAAATATCGTTCTAAATTTCCATCTAAAATGTGTGTAAATAAGATTTACTCCCTAGGTGTTTATATATATGAATATATATATATATATATATATATACATATATATATATATATATATATATATATATATATGTATATATATATATATATATATATATTATATATATATATATATATATGTATATATATATATATATATATATATATATATATATATATATATATATATATATATATATATATATATATATATATATATATATATATATATATATATATATATACATATATATATATATATATATATATACATATATATATATATATATATACTGTATATATATGTGTGTGTGTTTATGTGTATTTGCTTACGTTTGTGTTTATTTGTACTCGCGTAATTGTAAAATGTGCACATAATAGATACATTACATAAATACTTTGGAAAGAGAAGCAAACGTTTTTAAATCTTTGCAGTAAATACCTGGGAAGCTGAGTAAATGATCTGTTCGTTGATAGGCATTTAGATGTTTATGCAATGGGCGTTGTGAAGCATTGGTTTAGAAGCATGCCAATGTTTGTGCCATGTTAGAAGTAAATCTTGTATTTATAAACATTGGTAAGTATTACATTACAGTTAAAAAATATTTTTAGCAGAAGACTTACAATGGTTATATAATCTGTTTATTTCAATATTTTGAATAGTTTCCATTAATTCTAGTTCCAATACTGTATACAATTGCAATTTATATTCGATGAAGATAGTGAAACATGTTTTGATACTTCTTGCTGAGTTGAATGGTTGAATCTTCTAGTTTTGTTATAATGTTTAAAGGTCGCTCATGAATGGCAGAGGCAAGGGACAGACACAATGCACTAGCTAGCAGTGCATGCCCTACAGACTAACTATATACACATTTGATCAGCACCCAAGCCACCTTTCAACCTAGCTATGACCAGGGAGAGTCAGGCGCTGGTTGTTGATGACTCACCAGGTAGACCTATTGGCTTCCCCAAACTCTCCATCCTTAGCTCACAAGGAAGATGAGGTTTCAGCCATCTCAAGGAAATATCCAAGTTCAGCAGATCGCCAAGCAGTAATGTTTCCTACAGACTACCGAAACCCAAACATTTCCCTTATATTTAAATGAGTTGCTCGATAAGTTATGATTCAGGACAGGAAATGTTAGTGTTATATAGTTATACAGTATACCTAATATATTCAAAGTTGGTTTCCGATGTAAAGATAACAGAGAAATTGAGAGTTGATTCAAAATGTATTATTCTACAACTATTCTCAAAACATTATTTTCCGAATGATAAAAACGTTTTGTCATGGATTATTTTCAAATATTGCTGGAACTGCATATTACATAAATGTTTTCCTTTGTTCGTTTTAATGATTTCATTGTTCAGTGAAAGTGTATCCTCGCGTGGAATGTCTTTTATTATTATGTGTCCAGTGATGCATCCAACAGAAATCCTGCAGTTTTGCATTATGTATTTCCATGTTTATTGATTAATGTCAACATTCATGTAGGAATAACATTTTGTTGACCTAGAACATGCATTAATGTATTCATAGATTTTATGGATTTTATGTTCAGATATCCGTTGTATTTCAGATTTTGCATTTGAATATCGGTGTCTGTCTGTTGTCTGGTTTCCATATGATCCATCACAAATTCATTTTGGACAGAAAATAATTCAATTTCTTTTTTAAGGAAAAAAAAATATAAAACTTCAACTAGAGAATAATAAGAAAATGTATAATGGAAAAAAAGACCCCGAAGAACAGACAAGAAACTTTCTAAATTGTGAATAACTAAAATGTTTACATAAGGAAGGAGGTTTTTTTCTTTTTTTAGGAAAAACATTCTCTTTGGAAAAAGAAACACCCATATAAACATAAAGCAACAAGGAAATTATATATATCTATGAGGC
>NC_090741.1:98050042-98052542 GCF_036898095.1 Palaemon carinicauda | reverse complement strand
CCCAAACCCACCATCCTTAGCTCACAAGGATGGTGAAGTTGCAGTGCCATAAGGAACTAACGAGTTTGAGCGGGACCCCAATCCCAGTCTGGCAATCACAAGACAAGGACGCTATCACAACTCAGATATGGACCTTAACACGGTATAATAAAATTAGTTAAATGTATTTTCTTAAAAATTTCTTTTATTGCTGAATCATAAATTATTCTGTTATTATTTCCGTAAACATTTAATGTCATTTTATTTCCCTACAAGGTTTAATCTCATTTGAAGTGGGTGGCACAGATATTTTGGGAGTGATCCAAAGACCTACTATTCGTGAGTTAAGTGTTAAAACACACATTTATTTGGACATTATGTGCTGATTGTACCTCACAAAGGAGGATGATGGGATCGCCACATTCTACGCTTCACATTAAAATGTTCAAAAAATGAGTTTGAATTCAGCTCATAAAATGTCCGGATGTATTTATAAATATATGATTATACATATAGAGTATATATATTTCCTCTTTCAGATCACGCTTAGCACAGTGCCAGGCGTATAATTACTTGGTCTCCCACCATCCCTCATATAATGGGAAAGGGAGCAGTCGTACCATGGTGAGAGTGGTACCATGCCAGGATAGGGGTTGAATCTGCGTGTGTGCATTTCTACATGAATATTTATTTGTTATTTCTGACGGGCCTTGACCTTTGACCTAGGGCTTTCAATATTGAATCACTTCACAGTTTCGACATCACAAATAATCTCTGAAAGTTTCACTACTCTATGAGTAAAAACTGTGGCCAGGAAGTTGTTCATAAACAAACAGACAATCAGGGTCAAAAACAAAAGCTACACCCAACTTCGTTGGCGGAAGTAAAAATAGATAACATAATTGACAGTTGTATTCATCTATTTAAAGCTTAGGAGAATCATTATCCAAAACAATGCCACTGAAATTGCAAAGCAAAACAAATGAATGAACTCTGGGAGATTCTACTCTCTCTCTCTCTCTCTCTCTCTCTCTCTCTCTCTCTCTCTCTCTCTCTCTCTCTCTCTCTCTCTCTCTCTCTCTCTCTCTCTCTCTCTCTTTTGCAAAGTACCTCATTAAAGGTAATCTCTTCCTCACTACATATCTCATTACCTGATCCAAAAGGGAAAGATTCTCAGGGCGTCTCCCCTCTCCAATCAGATCTAGCTTCATTGGGAGGTTTTTCAATCACGCTATAAATAGCACCTGGGTTGTTGGTAGAAAGTCAATGTCCGATTCGCATTTAGCCATAATTAGGCATTCCTGGTCGAATAACGTGATTCCTTGGTCAAAAAATTTCTTGGTCGGAAAATTTTTTTTGGAAAAATTAATTTTCTTGGTAAAAAAAAAATAATGATCTTGGTCGAAGAAAATATTTTCTTGATCAGAAAAAAAATAAAAAAATAAAAAAATTAAAAACATTAATTTTCTTGGTCGAATTTCTTTATTTTTTTATGGTGTCGAAAAATAATTTTCTTGGTCGGAAAAAATGTCTTGGCCGAAAAATAAGTTCTTCTCAGAAGAATACATTTAAATTAATAAATTATAAGAAAACTATACTCAAACGATAAATACTTACGAATTTCAATGAAATCTAGCAACTAAGACAATCTAAGCCCTTATAAAAACAATTTTGAGGAGTGAAGAATATCAACATTGACAGTTTCAAGATATTCCGTCTGCCCTTCTTAGTATTTCCCAAACTGCAAAGCAAAAATGATGTCTACTGTTAGTGACAGATGATTTAGTATTTTAAATCTTTGGCTCTTTATAAGAACCTGAATTGTCTAAGCGGTTCTTCTATGAGAGGGACACTCCAAAATCAAACCATTGTTCTCAAGTCTTAGGTAGTGCCATAATCTCTGTAATATTGTCTTGTAATCTCTTGTACCACCAATTTAACCTATTCTATGTGTTTCCTTATTTATTTTCCTCACTGGGCTATTTTCCCTGTTGGAGCCCTTAGTCATATAGCGTCCTGCTTTTAGGGTTACACCTTAGCTAGTAATGCCAATAGTAATAATAGCTTGCCGATTTTAACTATTGGATTTAGTACAATTCAAACTATTTCATGTATTTGGCAAAGAACATTTCATGTCCCGTTGAGGCTGAATATCTAATTTTGAGAGGCCGTAAACATTTCACATGATAACAAGAACAAAAATACTAACTACATTTTTACTACAACAACAATAATATCAAATGAATACGTGAAATATACTTTAATTTCTGTCTCTAATCCTTTCGTCTTTCACCCTTTAACCTGGATGCTCTTCCCTCTACCTAAAGAGCCTTGCAAAGCTATCGCTTTAAATGGACTCCTTTGTATCACTTCAACGAAAAATTCCCTGAACTTATTTGTGCCCAGCAATCGACCTTGCTTTGAAGTGATGGGGCAATCTAGGTCACTGCACTGTAAGACTGAAGGATTTTAATGACATAAATCCATAAAAAGGATTAAACAGGGCTTACGAGCCTCAGAG
>NC_090741.1:98032542-98047542 GCF_036898095.1 Palaemon carinicauda | reverse complement strand
TATATATATTTATATATATATATATATATATATATATATATATATATATAATTATATATATATAATTATATATATATGAAATTTCATTGCACTAGGCTCATCCATGACTCAGGTATTGGTGGTTGAATATGGTAAAGACGAGTGTGTTGCTTCTCACTGGAGGCATCCTCGAACGAGAGTAGGATTTGGTGTTGAATATGCGTGTATATATATATGTATGTATATATATGTATATGTATATGTATATATATACATATATATATATATATATATATATATATTTATATATATATATATATATATATATATATATATATATATATATATATATATATATATATATATATATATATATACATATATATATATATATATATATATATATATATATATATATATATATATATTTATATATATATATATATATATATATATATATATATATATATATATATATATATATATATATATATATATATATATATATAATAATAACCTCAAATGCAGCCTTGTTTACTCTCCTGCAGGAAAAAGCCTCAGACTGCAGGAAAAGGCCAGTTTTTATTGCCACGATGGCCAGTGCAAACTGGCGATGGTAGGAATTTTTCGCCTCAGCTTTGCTGATCATGCCGATACGCAAACCCTTTCTGACTCCTTGAAAGCTTACCTCAGATACTACGAAAATATATAGTATGCTTATTCTAAAGAGACTGGAGAGAAGGATTAATGAAAAGCTGGGAGATGAACAAGCAGGATTCCGAAAAGGTAGAAGTTGCACTAACCAAACTTTCATTTTGAGACATGTTGCACAGCAATGCATATAGTAAAGAAATCCACATTTGATGGCCTTTGTGGACTATGAAAAAGCCTTTGATATTGTGCATCGGCTACTTTTGTGGAGAGTCCTGGTTATTATGAAATTCCTATTAAATATGTGAATTTGATTAAGTCTGTTCATGAGCATAGCAAATGCAAAGTTAATGTTAATGGAATCTTATCAAATGAATTTCTAGTGAATAGTAGAGAGCTCCAAGGGAATGTGCTGTCACCTATGTTGTTTATCCTCCTCATGGATTTTGTAATAACCAGAACAGTTGGATATGGTGGAGAAGGATTGGACTGGATTGGTGATAGGAAATTAGCAGACCTAAAGCATGCTGTCTTTGTTAGCAGAACACCACAGGATTGGCAATGCTTGCTCAACAGAATGCATGTAATATCACGCGAGGTGGGGCTGAAGATAAATAGAAGAAAGAGATGATGAAATCGACGTATGCAATGGAGGATGAAATATCATTGTTAAGAGAAAGGATTAATGATGTAGAATTATTTAAGCATTTATAAACTATGATCTCCAATACAGGGTCTTTAGAATTAGAGTTTAGTGAAAGATTGAAAAAAGAGCAAATCAGCCAGTGAATAAATTAAGTAAAATTTGGAAATCAAATCGCCTGAAATTACATCTAAAATTAAGACTATATCAGTAAAGTATGATTGTTGTTACAATATGGACATGAGTCATGGCATGACAATGAAACAATATCAAATAGATTTAGTAGATTTAAGAGAAAGCCCTCTAAAGGATATTGGGAGTTGAATGTCAGAGCAGAATTAGAAATGAAACTATAAGAGAGATTACTCCAGTGCCATATGTGGATGAGATCATGATGAGGGGTAGATGCGAGAAGGTTTGGGTATACTTATCGAACTCCCCAAGAGAGATTAGTTCACCAAAAGTTCAGCTGGGCTCCACAAGGCACTAGAAGAGGTGGAAGAGCCCAGGCCAATACGGTTGAGGACTATGGAGCGCAAAGTAGATGGTGATTTGAGAAGGATTGAAAGATAGAGACGACTGGCAAAATCTAACCGAGGCCTTTTGCGATAATAGTCGTAGGAGGAATGATGACAATGGGGATTTTTCTATGAATAGGGGTATGCAATGTCAGTGAAAGAACAAAGAAAAGAGAAAATAAGTTAAGAAAGAGAAGTGGAATAGAATATCATACATTTGCCGATAATAACAAACTAATTGCAGACAGCGAAGAGAAACTGTAGAAGCTGATAAAAGAATGATTGAAAGAAAAGAAAATTGAAAGTAAATGCGACCAAACGAAAATGGAATTGAGGACAATGGATACTTTTACAATATATATTGGAGGATGATAAGATGAGACAAGAGGTGGGTCACAAAAAGTAAGACAAGAAAGATGGCAGGATGAATGAAAAAGATAAGGAGACGATTGAATATCTGACGAAGCTATAATAAGAATGTATAAAGAAATAGTTGAAGAAATTTACGTACAATGAAAAGGGGAATGAAGAATGGGAATAAAATAAAATGGGTCAGAGCTG
Organism: Palaemon carinicauda; assembly: GCF_036898095.1. Taxonomy (NCBI): domain Eukaryota; kingdom Metazoa; phylum Arthropoda; class Malacostraca; order Decapoda; family Palaemonidae; genus Palaemon; species Palaemon carinicauda. The sequence goes on along the minus strand of NC_090741.1, from coordinate 98,045,190 downwards.
CTGGTATGAACTGTCTACATAGTATTTATTGTGATAAAACTGATAAAGTGAGAGATATGGAGACACTTGGACGTGGTAAAACTATAACACATGAGAGAAATTGGATCAATGGAATTTTAGGTGGTTCGGCCATAAAAAATGAATGAGCAACAGTAGGCGAGTGAAAACTGTGAATAATTCAATGTTGATAGGAGGGAGAAGAAGAATATATAAAAAAAGGTGGTATAGATGACGTGGAATAGGATTGGAAAAGAAGTGTTTGAGTTAGTGAAAGATTAAAGTGATTAGCTCAATGTGTGTATGGATGGTTTGATACGTATACTGCATGAGTGAGTCTATTGATTTTGAGGAAGTTTGTAAAGTGGTTCATTCATGTTTTGCCATATATGGATAACATCATGGTGAGGGGTAAATGGAGATGGTTTGGTCATGCTCTTCGTATTCCCAAAGAGAGATTAGTTCATCAAACGTTTAACTGGGCTCCACAAGGCACTAGAAGAGTTGGAAGACCCAGGCCTACATGGCTAAGGACTATGCAGTGTGGAGTAGATGATAAATGGTGAGGTATTGTTTTAATAGTTCAAGATAGAGACGTATCACGAAATATGCGTAAGAGGAGATGATAATGATGATGATTACTAGATAAGCAACAACCCTAGTTGGAAAAGAGCTACAACAAGGAAAATAGCCAAGTGAGGACAGGAAATGAATAATGAAATTAATATAAAAAGCGAAAGTAACTTCTTTTTCGTTCTGTGTATGTCATACGAAAAAAAATATCCCATGCAACAAAATTAATAAAATTTCAAAGGTTTGATCCGGTTTCCGGGAAATATATGTCACTTCTTTTTAAATGAAATTCAAAGACAATAGTGACTAATATTTCCTCTTTTCATTACTAATAAATTATTGGTTTTCACAAAAACAAATTTTTGCTTTTCTTCCTAATAGAAGCTTCAGGCAAACGCCAGAGTTATAAAATGAGAGAGAGAGAGAGAGAGAGAGAGAGAGAGAGAGAGAGAGAGAGAGAGAGAGAGAGAGAGAGAGAGAGAAGTAAATAGGATGAATGAGAAACTGTGAAAACAGAATGACAGACGTGAAGTAATCTAAGTAGGACACCATTGATAACAATAACTTCAAGGAAATTAACTTGTAAAAATTGAGAAATCGAAAACAAAGGAACATCGAGAATCTATGTGACCTCCTAACCCAGAGCTGTCTTATGGGAATGCCATGAATTTATTATAGTGGCAGAGAGGCGATATTGACTAGGGGATTACGATAAATTTCATTGAGAAGAAGAGTTTTTCCTAGAAAACAATCAAGATCTAGAAGATATCGTTAGATAATTCTTGAACACATATCTTTCATATGACTATTATTTTCGTCTGATCAGTTTGTTTTCTTATTTCTGTTTAATTGGTTTGTAGTATAAAACAGTCTTTTGCTTAACATAGTAGTAGCTTTACACGAACTCTTATCTCAAAATAAAAATTAGAAAGGATGAATAATTGATGGTATTCGCGATGGAAAATTTAGGCATTATTTCCAACATGTGTTCTGCTACTTTAGAATAAGTGCTGGTCTCTCCAAGAAAACAGCGACTAATTCAAATTTACCGGCACTTTCAGTTCAATTATATATGCGTAGAAATGTCTGAAACTTTCTGACAACACATGGTTCTCTCAAGTGGGGTGGCCCTTATGAATAGCAGGGCAGTCGTCATTGTCCACATCGAAAATATAATGATCTTCTTTCATCCTCTTTGTTTAATCTAAGAGAAACTTGGTAGGCATTACTCACTTTCTAATACAATGGTTAGAAATTAAGCGATTTTCTAATAAAATGTCGTTCTTGAGCGAATATTTAAATCTCATTATAAAGGAAGGTTTATTTTCTTATATTCTACTAGTCATAAATGACTGCTAAATTACTCGAGCCTAGATATTTGTCCACTATAGGCTCTAAAGCCTTTAGTTATGTGGCCACAAGACTATACAATAAGCTCCTACTCGACATATGAAAGACCAAAGATATTAAAGCTTTCAGGAGGACACTGAAGACTTTCTCGTTCTCAAAGTGCTTCGATAATGTGGACCTAATAATAAACGAGACATTTACGGTATGAAATGCTGAATGTCCGGTAATGTATACGATAAAATGTATGTGAAGGTCCTGTAGACAGTCTGGTTCTCCTGCTCTGTAGGACCAGATAAAAACAGTATTTAAGATGAAGAAAACATTTAGATAGATATGCACACGCAACCGCATCTCATCGAGGTATAACTACTTCTTCTCACCCTACTCGAAGGACGGAAGGGAGGGCCATATATATATATATATATATATATATATATATATATATATATATATATATATATATATATGTATGTATATATATATATGTATGTATATATATATATATATATATATATATATATATATATATATATATATATATATATATATATATATATATATACATACATATAAATATATATATATATATATATATATATATATATATATACACATACATATAAATATATATATATATATATATATATATATATATATATATATATATATATATATATATATATATATATATATATATATATATATATATATATATATAGCAAGAAACTTGCTCTGTATTTTGTAGGAGAGACTGTTTTGGTCGGAAATCCTCAAACCACTAAAATGCACATCATCTTGAGTTAATTAATAAAAAAAATTATAAAGATGCTTTCAAATTAGAATGAGATTTATTATCCTTCACTTGTTGAGAAGAAAATAATTTCAACTTATGCTTAATATTATTTTTTTTCTGGCCTTAAGTAGCTCATTCCAGCGAATGATTCTTATCTGTTCCACTCGGAGCACAGCGTGTCTCTCTGAATTATTATTATTATTATTATTATTATTATTATTATTATTATTATTATTATTATTATTATTATTATCCTTGTTGTTCTTGTGATTTATAATATTATTAATATATAAATAATGATTTTCTTTTTTATAAATGATCATCTTTAAAGAACTTCCTGCTCATTTTTATTCGTTGTTTACATAATTACAAGAAAATAATACAATTGCAAAAGCTTTTATATAGAATTTGGTCCCACACCTATAACGGTTTCTATTTAATGTCTTTTCCATATTCTCTATAATGATTAAGTTACCTCTCCTTAATCTGGTCTGGATTCAAAGGGAATTATTTCTTAAAGTTTTTCGCTGTTTCTGTTTCTACTTAAATTCAATTTCAGAATCAGTCTCCTAACAGCTTGCCCCCCCCCCCCCCCCTCTCTCTCTCCAGTTAATGGTCCCTTAAAAAGCCATTAACTTCCACTCACAAGAGTTTCTCTTCAAAAAATGATGCAATAAGTTCGGCTCGATTTACTTAACAACGAAATATTGGCTTCAAAATATCCTAATTTCTCTTACACGTTCGGAAGAAGGCGCAGAAGAAGGGAGAGAATTAGAGGGAGATAGGCAGGACAGAACGATAATTTGGGGATTTAAAGGTTAAAATGCCGCTCATGAATGGCAGATGCAAAGGAAAGTGACATTGCCCTATCAAGCAGGGCAATGTCGTAGAGACCGATCATATTACATATGATCAGCGTCGAAGCCCCCTCTCCACCCAAGGTAGGACCAAGGAGGGCAAGGCAATGGCTGCTGATGACTAAGCAAGTAGACCTATAGGCTTCCCAAACCCACTATTTTTAGATCACAAGGATGGTGAAGTTGCAGCGACCTAAGGAACTAACAGTATACAAAAATTAATTAAATGTATTTGCTTACAAATTTCATTTATTGCTGAATCGTCAATTATTCTGTTATTATTTCCGTAAACATTTAATGCCATTTTATTTCCCAACAAGGATTAATCTTATTTGAAGTAGGTAGCGCAGATAGCTTGGGAGTGATCCACACACCTACCATGCCTGGGTTAGGTGTTATAACACTTATTTATGTAAACTTTATGTGCTGATTGTGCCTCAACAAAGGATGATGATGGGATCACTACATTCTAAGCTTCATATTAAAATATTTAAAGAATGTTTTTAAATTAAGCTCATAGAATTTAATCTTCACTTTATAATAAAGAGCAAGTGCTTGGATGTATTTATCAATATATATATATATATATATATATATATATATATATATATATATATATATATATATATAGGGTATATATATTTCTTTCCGGTCACGCTCAGCACATTACCAGACGTATAATCACTTGGTCTCTCACCCTCCCTCGTGTAAGTGGAGAGGAAGTTGTCGTACCCTGGTGAGAGGGGTATACCGTGCGAGGAAAGGGGTTGAATCTGTGTGTGTATTTCTATATATATATATATATATATATATATATATATATATATATATATATATATATATATATATATATATATATATTTAATTCTCCTTTTTCAGGTGTCGCATACGCTAATTCTTAATTATGCAAAAATCATATAATAGAAGCTCGTGTAAAAATTGGGAAAACGTATCATTGGGAAGTGTTTTAAAGCTAAACCAACGAAATTAATCTGCATACGTCTCAAAACAATAAAAGAACAAAAAATCACTCTGAGAGTGCTGACCTCCGTCACGGCAGCTCATTTCTATAAGTCAATTTGCATTAAGGTTAATTCAATTGACCTGTTGCTCGACCTTTACCTTGACATTTGACTTGGGACATTCAAAATTTAATCACTTTCACATCTCGACATAAAAAATAGTCTCTGAAAGTATCACCATTCTATGAGTAAAATTGTGGCAGAGAAGATGTTCACAAACAAACAAACAGACAAACAGGGTAAAAAACATAACTTCCACCAAAGTTCGTTGGCAGAGGTAAAAATATGTAAGATAATTAACAATGGTATTAATCTCTTTAAAGCTTACGATAATTGTTATCCAAAACAATGCCACTGAAATTGCAAAGCAAACCAAATGGATGAACTTTGGGAGATTCTACTCCCCTGCTAGACTCTCTCTCTCTCTCTCTCTCTCTCTCTCTCTCTCTCTCTCTCTCTCTCTCTCTCTCTCTCTCTCTCTCTCTCTCTCTCTCTCTCTCTCTCTTCTTCTTTTGCAAAGTACCTCATTAAAGGTAATCCCTTCTTCACTACATATCTCATTACCTGATCTAAAAGGGAAAGATTCGCAGGGTGTCGCCACTTTCCAATGAGAATCTGCTTCATTCGGAGGTTTTTCAATTACGCGATAAATAGCAACTATGTTGTTGGTAGAAAGTCATTGTCCTTTTTGTATTTAGCCATTATTAAGCATTCTAGGTCGAATAACAAAATTCCTTAGTCGAAAAAAATATTTTCTTGGTCAGAAAATAAATTCTTGTTCGAAAAAAAAAAGTTTTGTATGTCGAAAACTAAATTTTCTTGGTCAAAAAGTTAATTTTCTGGATCTAAAAAATATTATGTAAGAGATTAATTTTTTTTCGAAAAATCAATTTCTTTGTCAAAAATTAGTTCTTTTTTTTTGGTCGACAAATTACTTTTTTGGTCGAAAAATAATTTTTCTTTGTCGAAAAAACATTTTCTTGGCCCGAAAAAAATTTCCTGGTCAAAAAATAAATTTTTCTCAGTTGAATACACTTAAATAGACAAATTATAAGAAAACCTCGATCAAACGATAAATACAAATATCAACGTAATCTAGCAACTTGAGACAATCCAACACCTGATAAAAAAACACTTTGAGTAGTGAAGAATATCTTTATTGACAGTTTCGAGACATTCCTTCTGTCCTCAGTATTTCTCAATCTGGAGAGCAGAAATGATCTCTACTGTTAGTAACATATGCTTCAGTATTTTAAAGATTTGCTTCTTCATAAGAACCAGAGTTTTCTGTGCGGTACTTTTAGAAGGACGCTCTAAAATCAAACCATTGTTCTCTAGTCTTGGGTAGTGCCATAGCCTCTGTGATATTGGCTTGCAATATCTTGTACCACTCATTTAAAATATTCTGTGTTTCATTATCATATTTCCTCACTGGGCTATTTTCCTTGTTGGAGCCTTTGAGCTTATAGCGTCCTAGTACTGACAAAAATGATAACAGTTTGCCAACTTTACCTATTGGAGTTAGTACAATTTAAACTATTTCATGTATTTAAAAAAGAACATTTCATGTCCCGTTGAGGCTTAATATCCAGTTTTGACACTCCAAAATCAAACCATTATCTTGGATAGTGTGAAAGCCTATGTTCTGTGTTATACCCCTCATGGACGCTATTCTATCTGATTCCTTATATCCTTTCCTCACTGGGCTAAATTTTTACTAAAACAACAATATTAACAACTGAATACGTGAAATATACTTTCATGTCTGTCTCTAATCCTTTCGTCTTTCACCCGTTAATCTGGATGCTTTTCCCTCTACCTAACAAGCCTTGCAAAGTTATCGCTTTAAATGGCCTCCTTTGTATCACTTCAACATAAAATTCCCTGAACTTATTTCCGCCCAGCAATTGACCTACCTTTGAAGCGGTGGGGCAATCTAGGTCACTGCACAGAAAGGCTGAAGGATTTTAATTATATAAATCCATCAAAAGAATTAAAAAGGGCTTACGACCCTCAGAGGCTATGACGGTTTGTTTTTCTATTGCATATGTTTTAAAGCCGGAATATTTATAAATATGATCAGCTCTTACGTTCCCTGTCTACCCAATTTAGGACCAGAGAGGACAAGGCAAAGGTTACAGACTGTTCTGTAGGTAGAACTTCTGGGTGCCCTCAATACAAAGAAATTAAGTTTGTGTATTTAAGTGAAATCTATCAAGACTTGAGGCGTCTTGAATTTATTATGAGTCACCGCTGAGATAGGTTATTCATTAACTATGTCTTTCACTTATTGCTTTTAATATATTTTATTCTTCTTCTTTATTCCATGTATGGATATTCTATTCTGTGGGATAATTTACGGTCTTTCGGGTGGTTCCAAAAGACCGATCCGTATAAATAAAAAAAGAAGGTAGTCTCTCTCTCTCTCTCTCTCTCTCTCTCTCTCTCTCTCTCTCTCTCTCTCTCTCTCTCTCTCTCTCTCTCCTATATATATATATATATATATATATATATATATGTGTGTGTGTGTGTGTGTGTGTGTGTGTGGTAGTATACAAAAAATATAGGGGACACATTACTGCTCTTACTACTACTACTAGTAGTAGTAGTAGTAGTAGTAGTAGTAGTTTTATAGTAGTAGTAGTAGTAGTAGTAGTAGTAGTAGTAGTAGTAGTAGTAGTAGTAGTAGTAGTAGTAGTAGTAGTAGTAAAAATATCATAAGGCATAAAATCTTTAACGTTCCAACAATTATTCATCAGCGGGAGGCTCTCATTGTACTAGCCTCCACAGCAAAAGGAAAATTAATAGGAACGCATTTATACAAAAAAATTATTTACAAATTACATTGTATTTTCAATGAGCATTTGAAAATTGCAACATATTTGTGAATTATAATGTATTTGCAATTTCAATTTATTTGAGTTTGCTACATACTTGCAAGTTACACTGTATTTGCAAATTCAACTATAAATAGCTAATTTTGATGAAATGATTTGTGAATTAAGTTTACTTACATTTCTGTTCCCGCTAAGACAATTTCTGTTTATTTCTCTTCATCCTCAAGCTTTGATGTTCTTCGCTCGTTTACAAGAATAAAAAGAAACAAATATCAATCAATAATTCATTCCCCTATACATAATTGCCATCGGCAAAAGTACCACACACTTGATGAATGGGAACTAGGAATGTTGTTGAAAATGGCAAAAAAAAAAAATAAGACCTGATTGATTGCAGTAATTACAGAGGCCCCACACTTACGTCAGTTGTCATAAAAATATATAGTATGCTAATTCTAAAGAGACTAGAGAGAAAGTTTGATGAAAACCTGAGAGATGAAAAAGCAAGATTTAGAAAAGGTAGAAGTTATACTGACCAAATTTTCATTTTATGACATGTGGTACAGTAATGTGTAGAATATAGAAATCCACTTTTGATGGCATTTGTGGACTATGAAAAAGCCTTTGATAGTGTGCACTGGACAATTTTGTGGAGAGTCCTACGTTGTTATTGACTTCCTTTCTAAATATGTAAGTATGATTAAATCTGTTCATGAGCATAGCAAGTGTCTATGGAGTCTTACCAAATGAATTTCCAGTGAACAGTGGAGTACTACAAGGGAATGTGTTATCACCAATATTATTTATCCTCCTCATGGGTTTTGTAAAACATAGAATAGCTGGGGATGGCGGAGAAGGATTAGACTGGATTGGTAAAAGGAAATTAAAGTAAGCTGATGGCGCTGTACTTATTAGCAAAACGCCACAGTATTGGCAAAGCTTTTTTACCATTGCACAACCACAGTATTCTATAGTCTCCCTCCCCATCCCACCTGTATAAGGGGGAACGTTGTACCGCTTTCACTTGCGATGGCCTGGGATGAATTTGGATTTACGCCTAAAAATAAATGGTTGCTAGGAGCCTATGTGCCCCCAAATTTGGGGGATCTAAAAAAAAAAAAATGTAGAATCCGTTGTCTTAAATCAGCCAAATACTTTTACAAACCTGCCTGGACACGCGTACCCGCTCTCCCCCCCTGTTAGAGTCATAAATCAAAATTTAAACTGATAGGTTGGCATTCGAATATTATAGTAATATTCACATCCAGATAAAAAAATCGAGACCACTATTGTGTATTGATATATTTTCCTTTGTTTTTGCAATAACAGCATTTGGCTTCTAGCATACTGTAAATGCTAAAGCCCAAGATCTGTTCGTTACTCATCAGTATCATTTTTGTTCTTTAAAAAAATAAAGAAAAAAAAACGGTGAATTCGCAATCACGTAGATTCAGTAGCTTTACGCTTACCATAATAATAGCTTTACACGAACTCTTATCCCAAGATCAAGATTAGGAAGGACGAATAATTGATAGTATTTCCTGAGGGACAATTTAGGCATTATTTCAGACAAGTGTTCTGCAACTTTAAAATAAGTGCTGGTCTCGACAAGGAAACAGCGACTAATCCAAATTAATGGCACTTTTAGTTCAGTGATGTATGTGTAGCCATGCCTGCAACTTTCTAGCAACACATACTTCTCTCAAGTGCGGTGGCCCTTATGAATAACATGGAAGTTGTCTCTGTCCGCAGGGAAAATATAATGATCTCCTTTCATCATCTTCGTACAATCTAAGTAATTTGCTGACTATCATAAATCGTGGCTAGAAATTGAGCAAATATTTAACTCTCATCATAAAGCCCAAAAATTCCAGTTTCTTTTTTTACTTTTTTTTACTTGCAAAGAGGAAAATTATTTCATCTTGTGCTCATTATTTCCTTCGTTCTGTTCTTAAGTATCTCATTCCAGCGAATGACTCTTTATCTGTTCCACTCGGAGCACAACTTGTCTCTTTGAAGACGTCGAAAGTTACGTAGTGCAAAAAAATATTAACAAATATTTCGTGCCAAAAAGCCCAAGCTAATTAAAATTCATCTTTGTTGTTATTATTATTATTATTATTATTATTATTATTATTATTATTATTATTATTATTGTTGTTGTTGTTGTTGTTGTTGTTGTTGTTATTATTATTAACATTATTATTATTATTATTGTTATTATTATTATTATTATCATTATTATTATTATTATTATTATTATTATTATTATTATTATTATTATTATTATTATTATTATTGTTGTTGTTTTTCTTGTGATTTATATTATTATCAATATATGAATAAAATCTCTTTTTTTTTATAAACGATCCTATTTAAACGACTTATTCATGTTCATTTCTATTCGCTGTTTACATAATTACAGGAAAAATAATACAATTGCAAAAGCTTTTATATAGAGATTGGTCCCACACTTTTGACGGTTTCATTTTATTGTTTTTTCATATTATCTTAAATAATTAAGTCACGTCTCCTTAATCTGGGCTGGATTCAGAGGTAATTATTTCTTAAAGTTTTTCGCCATTTCTGTTTCAACTTAAATTATATTTCAGAATCAGTCTCCCTACAGCTTTCTCCCACCCCACCAAACCCCCACCCCCTCTCCAGTTAATGGTCCTTTAAAAAGCCATTAACTTCCACTCGCAAGAGTTTCTCTTCCAAAAACGATCCAATAAGTTCGCCTCGATTTACTTAACAACGAAATATTGGCTTCAAAATTGTCTAATTTCTCTTACACGTTCGGAAGAAGGCGTAGAAGAAGGGAGAGAAGGAGAGGGAGATAGGCAGAACAGAAGGATAATTTGTGGGTGGCCAGATATAGATTCTGTCACGCTATATTATAATAAATCAAATGTATTTCCTTTTTATTATTTCCGTAAACATCTAATATCATTTTATTTCTCTACAAGGTTTAATCTCATTTCAAGTGGGTATTCGGGTGTGATCCAGAGACCTACCATTCGTGAGTGAAGTGTTATAACACTCATTCATGTGGACATTATGTGCTGATTGTGCCTCAAAAAGGAGGATGATGGGATCGCCACATTCTACGTTTCACTTTAAAATATTCAAATAATGTGTTTAAATTCAGCTCATAGAATTTAATCTTCCCTTATATAATGAAGAGAAAGTGTATGGGTATATTTATAAACATATAAATATACATAGAGTATATTTCTTCCGGTCAGGCCTAGCACATTGCCAGACATATAACTACTCGGTCTCTCACCATCCCTCGGGTAAGGGGTGAGGGAGTAGTCGTACGTACCCTGGTGAGAGGAAAGGGGGTAGGGATGGGAAGGGTTGAATATGTGTGTGCATATCTATATAAATATTTATTTGTCACATGTGACGGGTCGCGTACGGTAATTCCTAATAATGCAAAAACCATTTAATAAAAGCTCGAGTAAAAACCGGGAAAGCGTACAATTGGGATGTGCTTCGAAGCTAAACTAATGAAATTAATAAAAAAAAGTATAAAACTAGAAAATCACTCTGAGAGTGCCGAACTCCGTCAAAGCAACTTGTTTCTCGAAACCATCTTGCCTTAAGGTTAATTTGGTCAACCTGTTGTTCGACCTTAACCTTGACCTTTGACCTGGGACTTTCAAAATTGAGTCACTTCCACATCTCGACATAGTTAATACCTGAAAGTTTCCCTGCTCTACTGTATGAGTAATATTGTGGTCAGGAAATTGCTCACAAACAAACAAACAGACAAACAGGGGCAAAAACATAACCTCCATCCAACTTCGTTGGCGGGGGGGGAAATTATGTAAGATAATTGACAGTTGCAATAATCTCTTTAAAGCTTATGAGAATCGTTATCCAAAACAATGCCACTGAGATTGTAAAGCAATAATAAATAAATGAACTTTGGGAGATTTCATTTTCTCTCTCTCTCTCTCTCTCTCTCTCTCTCTCTCTCTCTCTCTCTCTCTCTCTCTCTCTCTCTCTCTCTCTCTCTCTCTCTCTCTCTCTCTTGCAAACTACCTCATTAAAGGCAATCTCTTCCTCACTACTTATCTCATTACCTGATCTAAAAGGGAAAGATTTGCAGGGCGTCGCCCCTTCCCAATTAGATTTAGATTCATTGGAAGGTTTTTCAATCACGCTATAAATAGCAACTGTGTTTTTGGTAGAAAGTCAATGTCCTTTTAGTATTTAGCCATTATTAAGCATTCTAGGTCGAATAACAAAATTCCTTGGTCGAAAAAAATATTTTCTTAGTCAGAAAATAAATTCTTGTTCGAAAAAAATTAAATAGCTCTGCCGAAAAATAAATTTTCTTGGCCAAACATTTAATTTTCTTGATCTAGAAATTATGTCAGAAAAAGTTTTTTTTGTTAAAAACAAATTAGTTTTCTTGTTCGAAAAATTCTTTTTCTTGGTCAAAAATTAATCTTATTGGTCGATACATTACTTTTCATAGGGGAAAACTGATTTTTCTTGGTCAAAAAAGGTGTTTTAGGGGAATGAAAACCGTTTTCTGGCCCTAAAAAAATTTTCTGGTCGAAGAATAAATTTTTCCCAGTTGAATACATTTAAATAGAAAAATTGTAAAAAACCCTAAACACGATAAATACTTACAAATGTCAACGTAATCCAGCAACTAAGACAGTCCAAGCCCTTACTGAAAGTTTTGAGACATTCCGTCTGTCCTCAGTATTTCTAAAACTGGAGGAGCAGAAATTATCTCTACTGTTAGTGACATATGCTTTAGTATTTTAAAAATAAATTTGGTTCTTCATAAGAACCAGAGTTTTCTAACCGGTTCTTTTAAGTGAAGGACACTCTAAAAACAAACATTTTTTCTCTAGTCTTGGGTAGTGTCATAGCCTCTGTAATATTGTCTTGCAATCTCTTGTACCACTCATGTTGACTATTCTATGTGTTTCTGTATTTTTATTTTCTTTCTGGGCTATTTTCCCCTGTTTGAGCCCTTAGACTTATAGCATCCTGCTTTACCAAGTAGGGTTGTAGCTTAGCTAGAAATGACAATAATAATGATAATAGCTGACCGACTTTACCTATTGGATCAGTACTATTTGAACTATTTAATGTATTTGGCAAAGAATATTTCATATCCCTTTGAGGCTGGATATCCAGTTTTGAGAGGCCATAATCATTTCGAATGATAAAAATAGGAACAACAATAA
>NC_090741.1:97992542-98022542 GCF_036898095.1 Palaemon carinicauda | reverse complement strand
TACAGACATCTATGGTATATTTGTCTTTTATCTTTAACCATTCTAATTTTTTGAGGTAAGGGGATATGTGGTCATGTTTTTTTTACATTACCAACAGCCACTCGGGCGGCAAAGTTTTGAAGTTTTTGAACCCTTTTCATTTGTGTAGAGCCAGTTACTCCCCAAATTCTTAAACAGTAGTTGATTATACTCATAGCCAGCGAGCTCTGAACAACTATTTTACGCGTACAGGAATCAAATGAGTCTTTTACTCTATTTAAATAAATTAAAGTGCCCATCACTTTCTTATAAATTTCATCTATATGAGTTTCTCAAACGTCATATATCTGTCAAAATAAACCCCTAGATTTTTTACAGCTTTCATGGGTTTAATCATATTTCCATTAAAATCTATTTGTACATTATCTCCAATTTCTGATATATATATTGTTGGGAACCTATAAAAATGAATTGTGTTTTTTTTCTCATTAAGAAGCAAACCATTAGTTAAGAAGTAGTATTTGGCCTTCTTTAGTATGCATTTTCCCCTATGAATTAGTTCGTCTATATCACTTACATTTCCTTCAATTAAGATCTGGGTGTCGTCGGCATATTGGATGACAAAACAGCCGGGTAGTGATTTGACCAGATCATTGACATAAATTGCAAAGAGTATTGGGCCAAGAATAGAGCCCTGGGGCACACCAAACTCTACAGTTTTTTGGGACGACACAGTTTGACCCATTCTAACTGACTGGGATCTGTTATGTAGATAATTCATAAACCAAAGTTGATCTATACTTAGTGATGTACATTTATCAAATAAGGAGAAAAAAGATCTCCAAAATCTATGTATTCAACTTAAGGAAAAGATTGCAATTAATATCAAAGGAAGATTTACGGTCAATAAATATTTTCATTGTTAACTTCGATGCAATATTGATTGGAAGATGTTATTTCAGGCATTAATTGAAATTCGTTCAAAGAGTTACGAGTATTCCATTCAACTGCCATTTTAAACGACACATTTTTAAAATAATTTTAAAAGAGCTTTATTGTGTAATACTAGTGTATGCAACACGTCATTAATTAATGGTGGATAAATATTTAAACAGATATGCACACACGCACGCACACAGATGTACCTCTTCCCACCCCTTCCCCCTTTCCTACCTACATCACAAGAGTTTGGGCAATTTGTGGGAGATTTTGGTTTCCTAGTGTGCCTCTCGGGTCAACCCTCCCCCCCACCTCTTACCAGAATATTATTATTCCTCTCCCCCTACGGGAGCCACAGGGGGAGACCGAGTAGTCATACGTTGGGTAATGCCACTCATCGTGACAGGAAATATTCAGTATGAATTATATATATATATATATATATATATATATATATATATATATATATATATATATATATATGTATGTATATATATATATATATATATATATATATATATATATATATATATATATATATTTTATATATATATATATTTATATATATATATATATATATATATATATATATATATATATATATATATATATATATATATCCTTTTATGGCCTCTCGTAGTATGGTTGGTTTCGACCTGGCCTTTCATTAGAAGGGGCTAGCGTTCGATCCCAAGTATGAGGTAGAAATTTATTTCTATTTGAACACGATGTTGTGTTGATATTTATCTATCGATATATATATATATATATATATATATATATATATATATATATATATTATCTTTTATTGTATGATTTAAAATTGACTCCATTTCATCGAAAGATAATCTACCCTACAAGATAAAGAGCATGTGTTTGGCTACATATATATATATATATATATATATATATATATATATATATATATATATATATATATATATATATATATATATATATACATATATATATATATATATATATATATATATATACACACACCTATATATATATATATTTATATATATATATATATATATATATATATATATATATATATATATATATATATATATATATATATATATATATACATATATATATATATACCAATCACATGCTCTTTATTATATAAGGTAGATTGTCGATGAAATGGAGTTATTTCTAATTCATTCAACTTGTACCAATACACGGACAGAATTTCAACATATCTGAAATATTGACATTGCAGTAACTCAAAGTGACGTACAGTGTGTCCCAAAGTGTCAAAACTGAAAATAACGCAAAGAAAACAAAGCCACTTTCGAAGAGTTATTGGAGCTTCATCTTCCCACGATTTATGTCTTGAATCCACACTCGGAAACTTGGTTAATAAAAGAAGTTTTATGGTGTGCCATTCATAAAGAGAGTCTTGATAACAGAATCTGTTGACCAATGACAGCATGCTGGCAGAATAGCCAATAAGGGTATGGTGTAGTGTATTGCAGAGAGAGAGAGAGAGAGAGAGAGAGAGAGAGAGAGAGAGAGAGAGAGAGAGAGAGAGAGAGAGAGAGAGAGACAGACAGACAGACAGAGAGAGAGAGAGAGAGTTTCTAGGAAACATTTTTCGAAATAACAGAAATCTACTTCCCCTATTTACACGTATTTTGAGAGAGAGAGAGAGAGAGAGAGAGAGAGAGAGAGAGAGAGAGAGAGAGAGAGAGAGAGAGAGAGAGAGAGAGAGAGAGTTTCTAGTAAAGTTTTTGAAATGAGAGAAATCTACTTTTTCTATATACATGTATTTTGAGAGAGAGAGAGAGAGAGAGAGAGAGAGAGAGAGAGAGAGAGAGAGAGAGAGAGAGAGAGAGAGAAGCCTTACCTTATTGCCTTATTTTTTGTTTGGGTTCCCCCAGGTCCCTCAGTGTGAGGCACCTCGTATATCCACCAGAGAGTTGCTAATGCATCTTCCTGTGTATTTTGCATCTTCCAGTCTTGGATGGTCTGGGATGCATCTTAGGTATTTATCGAGCTTATTCTTAAACACATCTACGCTCACTCCTGATATGTTTCTTAGATGAGCTGGCAGCATATTAAATAATCGCTGCATTATCGATGCTGGTGCGTAGTGGATTAATGTCCTGTGCGCCTTTCTTAGTTTACCTGGTATATTTTTTGGTACTATTAATCTACCTCGGCTTGCTCTTTCTGATATTTTTAGCTCCATGATGTTTTCAGTAATTCCTTCTATTTGCTTCCATGCTTGTATTATCATGTAGCGTTCTCTTTTCCTTTCTAGACTGTATAGTTTTAGAAATTTCAGTCTTTCCCAGTAGTCAAGGTCCTTAACTTCTTCTATTCTAGCAGTATAGGACCTTTGTACACTCTCTATTTGCGCAATATCCTTTTGGTAGTGTGGGTACCATATCACATTGCAGTACTCGAGTGTACTACGTACATAAGTTTTGTAAAGCATAATCATGTGTTCAGCTTTCCTTGTTTTAAAGTGTCTGTATAACATTCCCATTTTTGCTTTACATTTAGCCAACAGTGTTGCTATTTGGTCGTTGCATAACATATTCCTATTTAACATTACACCAAGGTCTTTAATTGCTTCCTTGTTTGTGATTGTCTCATTATTAGGTCCCTTGTATGCATATACCATTCCTTCTCTGTTTCCATAGTTTATTGATTCGAATTTATCGGAG
Organism: Palaemon carinicauda; assembly: GCF_036898095.1. Classification (NCBI taxonomy): domain Eukaryota; kingdom Metazoa; phylum Arthropoda; class Malacostraca; order Decapoda; family Palaemonidae; genus Palaemon; species Palaemon carinicauda. The sequence continues at coordinate 98,018,940 of NC_090741.1, read as the reverse complement.
TTAAATACCATCTTATTTATCTCCGCCCATTCATATATTTTGTTTAGATCTCTTTGTAGTGAGTTCCTATCTTCATCACAAGTAATTTCACTACTTATTCTTGTGTCATCGGCGAAACTTCTCACTACGGAGTTTTCAACATCACAGTCTATGTCTGAGATCATAATAACAAACAGTAGTGCAGCTAATGCCGTACCTTGTGGCACACCAGATATTACCTGGGCTTCATCTGATTTCTCGTCATTTGCAACCACTATCTGTTTTCTGTTTTGCAGGAATTCTTTTACCCATTTTCCTATCTTTCCCACAATATTATGCTTTCTCATTTTTTTCTCCAATATGTTATGGTCTACCTTGTCAAAGGCTTTTGCAAAATCTAGATAGATCACATCTGTGTCTTTTTCATTTATCATATTTTTGTATATGTTTTCATAGTGTGCCATCAGTTGGGTCTGTGTACTTTTTCCAGACACGAAACCGTGTTGACCCATATTAAACAAATTATTTTTGACCAAATGGCTCATTATTTTCTTTTTTATTACCCTCTCATACACTTTCATAATATGTGATGTTAGACTAACAGGTCTATAATTGCTTGCCTCTAGTCTTGATCCACTTTTGAAGATAGGGGTTATATAAGCTAATTTATGTTTAACATATATCTCGCTCATATCTACATGTTGTCTTAGCAGTATTGCAAGCGGCTTCGCAATAGTGTTTGTAGTTTTTTTTAACAAAATCGCTGGAACTCCATCTGGTCCGGCTGCCGATCCATTTTTTATTTCGTTTATAGCCGTGACAATATCTGCTTCATTAATATCTATATCCGTTAGATATTCAACATTTTCTTCTCTCATTTCTGTTTCATTATTCTCATTCGCAATTCTTGGTGTGAACTCACTCATATTTTTCTGCTAATATGTTGCATATTTCCTTTTTTTCATTCGTTAGCCGTCCTTCAATTCTTAGAGGGCCTATTTCTAATCTCCCTTTATTCATCTTTTTTGCATAGGAGTAAAGTACTTTGGGGTTTCTTTTTATATTTTGAAGTGTCCTTTCTTCTAAGTCCCTTTTTTCATTTTCTTTCGACTGTATAATCTTTTGTTCTGCATTTTCTATCTTACATTCTATTTCCCTTATTTTCCCCACATTTTTTTCTTTTGCAAGATTTTTCTTCCACTTTCTAATTTTCTGAAATAAGATCCTTCTGTCTCTTGGTATGCACGTCTCTTGTTTATTGTTTTTTTTCGGTACATGTTTTTCAACAATTTTCTCCAGTATTTTGTACAGTATGTCCGTATTTACCTGTATATTATCACTTATAAATACATTTTTCCATTCTTTATTCAGTTCTTCATTTATTTCTGACCATTTTATATTCTTACTGTAAAAAATATATTTTCCATATCCTTCCCAAAGTTTTGTGCTTTTATTTATTCTGCGATCACTTGCTTTGGAATGGACTATCAATGCTATGACATTGTGGTCTGAAATTCCCGTGTTATACACTATTATTTCTTTAACATAATTCACCTCATTCACAAATACTAGATCTAGGACATTTTCCTTTCTTGTTGGAATGTGGTTTATTTGTTGCATATTATGTTCTAATAGCATATCTTGAAGCTTTTCAAATTGCCTCTCATCTTCTGCGCTACTATTACTATCTTTTTTATATGTATACATACAACCACTTTCTTCTATCCGTTTTTTCCAATCCACGAAAGGAAAGTTAAAATCTCCGGATAGGAGTATATTCCAGTCTTTATGGTTTCTACATATATCATCTATTTTTTCTATTATTATGTCAAACTCCTTAGTGTTTGGGGGTCTGTAAACTACAATATTCACTAGTTTTTCAAATTCAAATTCTACCGCAATCAATTCACATTCTGTGTTGCTGTATTTTTCACAGACTTTTCCTTGATTTATGTCTCTTCCATATATTGCGGTTCCCCCTTGATTCCTATTTTTTCTGTCTGATCTATAAGTTTGGAAACCCTTTATCTGATCATCACTTCCAGTCTCTTGGGAATACCATGTTTCACTTATATTTAATATATCTATTTTTTCAATCTGGGTTAGTTCTTCTAAGAACTCTATTTTCCTTTTAGAGTTACTCGTGACTAAACCCTGTGCATTCATCACTATTATGGTTTGTGTTTCATCCCCATTATTTAATATTGGTAATAATATGGATTCTCCCATGCTACCTTCCTGTTCTGATATGATGTTCTTTTCTTCATTTCCCGGAATTCTGCCATTAAAAAATCCAGCTTTTCTATTGTATTTGCTCTTTCGCCTTCATATTTATTTTTGTGTGTATACCTGCAATTGTCCCCATATCTGCACCAACCCCTGGCATTATAGATGCATTCTTTGTAGTTGGGCTCTAAATATGCAGGTTTGGGTTGAAAGGCCTCATATCTTGGGGCTCTTGGTTCATAGCGCGGTATATACACGGCCTGCTATTTTGTTTCTTTTTTTGTTTCTTTTTTGCTTTCATTTTTCTTTTCAGTTTGCTGAGTTTTCTTACTTTCATTCATGGTTGCAGGATGCATATATCGACATTTTTTGTTGAAACTGCATCCTTTTCCTTCTTTTAGGTTTTTGCATATTTTTGGATGGAGATCTCTGCATTCGTCTCCATATCCGTCTAAATACGCACATTTACCATATATTTCATAATTATGGCATATCTTTGGATGCTTGTAGTAGCATCTTTCGCCAAATCTGCAATTCCCTCTTTTCAGCCTATTACAGACTATATCCTTCTTTTCTATTTTTTCTTGTTCTTGCTCTTCCCTAAAATTATGTAGGTCCGGGTAGAGTCTCTTGGGTGTATTATTTGTTTCCATCTGGTAATTTATTTCTTCATAAGTATGTTGTTGGATGGCATCATAGGTTATATCAATGATTTCTTCTGCTTCCTTACACATATCCTGTTCATTGTTCTCTTCTTCTTCTTTTTCTTCTTCTTCTTCTTCTGTTTCTTCTTCTTCCTCTTCTTCATCTTCAACTATTTGCAGATTTAGTCTCAACTTAATTATATTTTCTATCCAGACTAAGCATGTTGAGCAGAATACCTTTGTGTCTTTATTTTTTATTTTTTGCTGTATTTCAGTACATGTGGGGTGTGTTGGAACATGACAGGCATCACATTTTCTAATCAATTGTTGAGGATTATTAATGGAATACCATATCTTACATGTATTACACCATTTTGGCATTCTTTTTCCCATTGCATCAATCAGCATATTCACCATATTGGACTTCTTATTGTTCTTTGATGGAATGTGTTGGTTGATGTAGACTTTCTTTATAAGTCTCTTTATCACTTGGATCTTCTTTGAAATTTCTTCTTTTATTTTGCTGATGTTTTCCGCAGATTTGCTCCAGTTTATTGGATCATATTGTTTCAATATGTCTGCGAATATTTTTCCGTCACACTGGTTGACGTTACTAGTGACCTCTGTTATCAGACGGTCGAGCTCCTGTTTCGCCAACTCATGGAATTTACTTTTGCTTAGTCCAGCAATGTCTCTCCAAGCCTTGCGCATGTTGTACATAGCCATCTTGATTAGATTTTTAGTAATTCACAAGATAACTATTCTATGCCGACGTTTTATCCCACTTCTCTGACCTCAAACTAATCACTGACTATTCACGAAAACTTGTAGCTTTATTGCACTCGATAGCCTTTTGTTATCCGCGTTAAATCAGGATATTTATAGGGTCGCAAAAGTTTAATCACTCACCGGCACAGATAGACAGGTCGGAGCCAGGCAAAAACTGCCCTTTTTTGGGGTCAAGGTTTTCTAAACTGATTCTGGTACTTTGAACCATGCTGATTCAAATAAGCTTTTGGGCCATCTGAAATTTTGCCCGAAATCCAAGATGGCGGCCAAAATCCAAGATGGCCGCCAAAAATCACAAAACATTTTTTCACGGCGTTGGGTTTAGCTATCAAGATGTGTTTTTCTCCCAGAATAGCTATTTTTAGGCAGAGGAATATGACCCTCTGGTTTAAATTCCGAAAAAAATGGATTTATCCTGGCGAAATCCAAGATGGCCGCCGGAGTCGGCCCACCAACTTACGGATTGCGATAACTCCAGTTCTAGATGGGCTATGACAATAATATTGGTCTCTACCCCTAGGTTTTCAGGGGCAAGGAATCCTAATTTGTCATCATTTTGAACCACAGGCTACTCCATCATGGTTATAATGCATGTTGATGGATGCAAAGCAACACCGGTGACAACTACAAGACTACCAATGTTACCAAATGTGAATGAAACTACATTCACACTTGATTCTACAAATATTAAAAACAAATTTGTAAAGAACAGGTGTATTCCTAACATAATCATACAATGATTGTATCTGATATAGTCTTGAAAATGGGTACAAATGTCCATGATGTCAAATATCAGTGAGCTTTTACATTAGTGCCCTAACTGAGCACTTGCGAAAGCTCTCTATTTTGTCTCTTTCCAGGTCCTATTTTTCCTCAATATGAAATGTCAAGATCACTACATCTGTCAGAGCTCAGACTTTCACAACTGTCAGTCACTGAGGTATCATCATCCGAATCTGTATCGTCCTCAGAACTATCCTCATACTCATCATCGTAGTCAACGGCAGTCATCAGTGGTGTCACATGAAGTTGATTTTCCACTGTAGGAGTCGGCTCTGAAATTTGAAAGAAATTATCATAAAGATTTGGAGTTTTATAATGATTCCAGAAAGAAAATACTTTGGTTTGCCAGCATATTATAGAAAATGGTGTACCTTGCCTCTGTCGCTTCCTAGTAGCAATTCCAGCAACAGGATCTCTTGTTCTCTTCTGCCTTGACCGAGCACGACCATCTTTATCGACCATCTCCGAATCTGCATCATACATATCAATGGCTTCTGTACCTTAATTAAAAGACATAGACACTTTGAATTACAGTAGTTACATGGGTGCTTTGACTGTTGAGAACTATTTTGACTATTGGGAACTCAAATCCATGAGCTGTCATTAAACGATTGGTAGGAACATCAGGTAGTTACCAAATATTGCTATTAGATGCATAAGAATAAGGATCATTTTAGGGGCTACATACCTCTGTTTGGGTCTTGATTAGACCTTTCCTTGCTCAGACTTGGTGGCAGTCTTGAACAAAGATACCATACTGGACGAATTCCCTCGCTTGTACGCTGCCATCCTCTGTCAGCGATGGAGGGATAATCAATACTTGGTTGAAGACACTGGTACCATATCAATGCCTGTAGGTCACTCCTTTTAATGTGTTCATCTGCACTTCTTCCATCAGGCAAGATTCCCACACTTGATTTCACCTGCTTCTTGTTGAACATTCTGATTCTTGTTTCAACAAACGTCTCCTTGTTGGTTCCTGAATACATACAGGTCTGCATGAATGATCTGGGACCTTCCATCTTTTGAATGGAATGGACGGATGTTCCTAATTCTGCTAAGAGATGTACCTTTCCCTTTTGACGCATCTTCTTGAGTGGTTTTATCTTTCCTACCCCGTACGGGAAGGACGTTGTGTCGTAACCAGTTATACTGTGATACGTGGGTAAGACCTTGCAGACATCATCTCCGAAGTGTTCAACAACTTTCCTGACACTGACATACCTGTCATCTACCTTCATCATCCAGTTGTCTTCAGGTTTGCAGACTGAATATGCATAGCAAAGCAGAACCAAGATATCTGTGTCTGTGGCTCGAATAACGACAGGATCTTTGGTGATGGAGGCATGGTAGACAATCCTGGTATCTGCTTCATGGTGGTTACTGTTTGGTAGAATTTCTGTACCAGATGCAGTGATCCTAAAGGTTTCTGATTCGTGGGTAACGACCAATGGTATCTCCAGCTTTGATGACTTGAAGTAACTGGCCAAGAACTTGATTAGCTCACTTTTGTTCTCACCATTAGTCAGGAATGAATTCCAATCCTTGCCTGTTGGCATGCTCTGGTCGGCATTTGTGATATGTACCTTGCGGCCTGGTGCACCACCAGCTCGACGAATTTGAGTCAGTTCTTTGGTAGTAGCTGTACCATATGAATCAAAGATAATTCCAACCTCCAGTGGCTTTGAAGAACTTGGAGGTAAGCAGAACTTCAACAATTCTTCACCGTATTTTCTCCATGTCTGCTGGGGAGGGAGAGTTCTAACTGCTGCCATTCCATCAACAAGCCAAATGCTCTGATCTGGAGGAGTATATTCTATAGATGAAGATTCCTCCATAAGGTAATTCCTGAGAGATGACTTCGAAGTTTGCCGCAAATCTCTGTCTGGGGTCGCCAGCGCCAGTGGGAGGCTTGTCAACGGATGAGAATGGGCTTCTTCTGGAGATGCTGCCTTTCCAACCAATAAGCCAAATGCCTGTCTATCTTCTTTCAAGATATTCACGGCTTTTGGCGGCTTCTGTACTTTCTCTAGTCCTGTTTTTATCTTCAGTTTGACTATGCTATCAAAGAAGTTAACCCTCTCATCTCCTGTAGCCTTCAACCGGAAGTCGGCAAACTCTCTAAATTGCTTCTCACCAGCATCACCTGACATAAGCAGTCCATTCACAATATCATGATCTATTTCCACACCAGTTTTTAGATGACGAGCTGGGCCAACAAGGAATGGATTGCAGTACTTCCCTAGTTGAACGACAAGCCCTGCGATTGTGCCTTCATGCTGTTTTCTGGCTCCAATACTGGCTTCCTTGTGTCCGGAATCTGTCAGAACATCTAGTTTTTCCTTCAACTTTGATCGTACCTTTGCAATGATGTGACTTGTCTTAATGAAGACATCTGTTGCTTGTTCATTTGTAGAGTATCCACCTTGCATCGGGACTCCTCTGACCTTCACTTCTCGGTTAATGGTTGTCTCTGTGATCAGGTCACCATGGATAGTGGAGAAGGGTTTGCCTGACAAGGAACCTCCAAATCCATCCTTTACAAGGTCATCCCATGCATCTTTGTGAGTCCTCTTCAGATTCTGTAAGTTAATGTGTTGGAAAGTCAAGTATCGGGCATAATTCACATGCCCGAATGCAAAGCATTTTGGCAGTAGGGTCCTTTCTGCCGCTATATGCACCATGATATCCTTTTCCCTCACTATGGTTCAAATTGATGACAGATTTGAATTCCTTGCCCCTGAAAACCTAGGGATAGAGACCAATATTATTGTCATAGCCCATCTAGAACTGGAGTTATAGCAATCCGTAAGTTGGTGGGCCAACTCCGGCGGCCATCTTTGATTTCGCCAGGATAAATCAATTTTTTCGGAATTTATACTTGAGGGTCATATTCCTCTGCCTAAAAATAGCTATTCTGGGAGAAAAAAGCATCTTGATAGCTAAACACAACGCCGTGAAAAAATATTTTGTGATTTTTGGTGGCCATTTTGGATTTTGGCCGCCATCTTGGATTTCGAGCAAAATTTCAGATGGCCCAAAAGCTTATTTGAATCAGCATGGTTCAAAGTACCAGAATCAGTTTAGAAAACCTTGACCCCAAAAAAGGGCAGTTTTTGCCTGGCTCCGACCTGTCTAAGAGAGAGAGAGAGAGAGAGAGAGAGAGAGAGAGAGAGAGTTTCTAGCAAACAGTTTTGAAAATAACAGAAATCTCCTTGACCCATATACATGTATTTAGAGAGAGAGAGAGAGAGAGAGAGAGAGAGAGAGAGAGAGAGAGAGAGAGAGAGAGAGAGAGAGAGAGAGAGAGATTTCTAGTGAACTGTTGTTGAAATAACAGAATTATACTTATTTTCTATTCCCTATGTACACATATTTTTTCAATACTAAGCTGTTTCGCTTCATATGGGATGGATCCAGTGAAAGCAAACACAACAAATCCATCTTTATATATACTTTACTGAATCGTGGATGAAACATCTGGGCAGTAAAACATAAGAAGTTTGGCAGCATCATGTAGAGCCCGTGACACACTGTGCTATCTTCAACTTCCCGTTAACCATTATGAATACTTTGGCCATTTTATTTAATGGCCAGCTCTTCTATGCATTCTTTTCCTACTTCTTACTATATTATTTTCACTAACCTGCTTTCAATCAGTCTCTCTACATGACCAAACCTACTCCAAAATCTCAAACGCCACATTTCAAAGATGACCTTTAATCAAAGGGATCAACCGGTGATGAAGTGTGGGACAGGTAGATGGAGAAAGCTGGCCAGAAACATTGACCCCACATAAAAGTGGGAAAAGATGCAGACAAAGATGAGGAAGAAGAATATTAGTACACTTCCCATCCTATCAACCATCCTTAGGAAACAGGGGCCATGTAAACAATATATTTCTTCACTTCACTTCCATAAAGGAAATTTGGCTAAACAGTCTCGTCATGAATACTCAATTTAGATTCCAAACAAAAATCCAATTTCTGGTCAATCTCTCGCACAATTCCTACTTCCTTAAGGTAGTAGGAATTGCTCCGGCTATATTGGGAATTTTCCCTTTCCTTATCTTATTATCAACTTATATATTTTCTACAAAGTGATATATATATATATATATATATATATATATATATATATATATATATATACAAATATATATATATGAATATAATTAGGCCATGTATATATATATATATATATATATATATATATATATATATATATATATATATATATATATATATATATATATATGGATATATTTATGCCATATATATACATATGTATGTATACATATATATATATATATATATATTTATATATATATATATATATATATATATATATATATATATATATATATATATTTATATATATATTAATATATATATCTATATATATGTGTGTATATATATATGTATATATATATATATATATATATATATATATATATATATATATATATATATATGTGTGTGTGTGTGTGTGTGTGTGTGTGTGTGTGTGTGTGGGTGTGAGTGCATGTGTGTAAATATAAAACGAAAGTGTACCACCCAACAACATTAATCTTTGAACTTTCAGTTGAAAAGAAGTCAAAACTCTTTCTGGTCCTCTCTATTAATAGTAAATATTTTCTTTGGAAGCGTTTGATGTTTGCTTCATTTCGTCCACAAAACGAATCCCGGTTGTTTTGATTTACCCAATCAATAATGAGCTTAATTAGGGTCATCTGATTTGGGAGTTTTTAAGACCCTCACAATAGGCCATTATGATTATTTCCAGCGATGAATAGTTATTTGTTTCAATTTTTTTCATCACTTTTTTCTATGCATCTAATGACGTAAACATTTTAACAAAGGTAATTTATAATTATCCGATGAGATGAAATATATGATTATAGAATTAAAACTTGAATTTTATGTTTCATTTGAAGCTGGTGTAGATAAACCAAACGTTTTGTAAAGGGCTTTTCTTAATCGGTCTTTTTTATCATTAGTATTATTATCATCTTATTGTCACTTCCAATTATACATTTATCTAAAAAAACAATAACAGAGAGAGAGAGAGAGAGAGAGAGAGAGAGAGAGAGAGAGAGGAGTTACAAGGATTTTAGTCCTTCCACGGAGACTCCCTTTGCTCTTTGGTAGAGCAATTTAGTTTAAGCATTTAGAGAGTTCTCATGATATTGTCTAACTTATTCTTGAACTCCTTTACCGTGTTACTGTTTACTACATACGTTGGAAATCTATTCCAACTACTTGCTATTTTGTATGTAAAGAAATTGTCACATTGAGTGGTGTTGTATCTTTTCAATTCGAGTTCGTATCCGTTACCTCTGGACTGATTTGTGCTAAGCGTAAATAGATTGTTGTAATCTACATTTGTTATTCCTTTAAGAATTTGAATGCCTTTATTAACTGACCCTTTAGACGTCGATTTTGTCGATCAAATAAGTACAAACGTTCCATCCTCCCTCTATATCGAAAATGTCTTAGTGTTAAAACTATTTTGGTGCCCCTAGCTTGTACTGCTTTGAGTCTAGCTATATCCTTCCGACTACTTGGAGCCCAGAATTGGACTCTGTATTCTAGATGGGATCTAACTAGTGATGTGTATATCTGTATTGCATTGTCTTTGTTTCTGTATTTGAGTTGTCTCTTTATGTGGCCTATTGGTCTCTGCGCTTTTTTCAGCTTATATACTCTGTTTGGTAAACTTCAAATCCTTGCTGATAATAATACCGAGATCTTCCTCCTGGTCCATACTTTCTATTTCATTATCCAGCAGTGAGTAATCTGATTGTTGGTTTCTATAACATATGTGCATGACTTTACATTTCCCACAGTTGAAAGGCATTTGCTATTTTTTGGACCATTCTCCTAGCTTCATTATATCTACGTCTTCTGAGTTCTCCGCATTTATGCCCAATTTAGTATCATCGGCAAATTTTGCTATTCTACTAGTTAATCACAAATTTATGTCGTTAATGTAGATCAGAAATAACAATGGTCCAAAGACGGATCCTTGAGGTACTCCGCTTGTAACAGCTGGCCACTCTGTTAGCCAATCTCCGATCTATTCAGCTGGCTTGCCAATGATGCCTAAAGCTCTAATTTTGACCATTATTTTTTTATGAATAACTTTGTCAAAAGCCATTTGAAAGTCTAGGTGTATGATGTCTATTGCCTTGCTTTTCCATAAATGCTGAACATGTTGTGGAAAAATTCCATAAGATTTGATACACATGATCTTTTATGTATAAAAACATGTTGGCTGTCTATCAAAAGATTTCTTTTCTCTATATATTCTAATAATGAATCTACAATAATTGATTCAAAATTTTTGCAAGGCACTGAAGTTAGACACACTGGTCTGTAGTTGCCAGGTTCTTCTTGTGGCCCCGTCTTGTAGATTGGAGGAACATTGCATAGTTTCCATCATTGTGGTGCCTTTCTTTTCGTTGACTGTCTTTTGGAACATCTTGTAAAAGTGTGGGGTTATCTCTTCTTCTAGTTCTATAATCTCTCTTGGATGAATATCATCTGGACTTGGTGCATTAGACTTGACGAGTCCTTTTATTTTATTTTTGCCATCATACATTGTAAAAGTTATTTCATTTAATGGTTGTGGCCCTTCATATATGATAGCTGGTTCGGGAACGGTCGTTGATTCTTACCTAGTGAATACAGTTGTGAAATATGCATTCATCAGTTCAGCTTTTCTCAAATCATTTGTTATAAGATTACCCTTCGAGTTTCTTAATAGGCTAATGTTGTTTTTATTTTTTTTTTATTTTTTTTTTTTTACATAAACAAAAAAAAAATAATTTGGGTTTTCTTTACTAGCTGAAGCCATTCTTTCCTCTACATTGATCTTAGCCTTTCTAACTAGTTTATCTTCTTTTCGGCTTAACTTCTATTGCTCGGAAATTTCATGAATTGAAGGCTGTGGACCCATTGATTTATGTTTCCTGTCTCTATTTCTTATTGCTTTGGCTATTTCTCTGTTGAACCACTTGGGTTGTGGAGTTTCATTTGGTAAAATTTTTCTATGCGGTATACATTTTGCCCTTTTTTCAATAACATTTTTTACAAAAGAGTCCCATTCTGTATCAATGTTCCCTGTTTTGCCGAATTCTAAATTCTTGGTGTATTCATTTAGCTTCATCCAGTTACTACGACTCTAGTCTAGCTTTTTTATAATTTTCCTTTCTTTTAGATGAGACATATTTACCTGAGACCTAACTATTCTGTGGTCACTTTTGCCAATATTTTCGCCTACTGAATCACTGGATACTAAACTGTTTTCTGTTGTTAGCACAATATCTAGTATGTTGTTTCCCCTGGTTGAGTTTTCGACCCACTGATGAAGGAATTCATTGTTGGCAAATACTAGTAGTCTATGTCCCTTTGAGTTTGATGCAGAATTCATAGTTTACTACTGCATTGGTATCTCCCATTAGGATAGCTAGCTTATTGTTAACTTCTTATCCAAGTTGTCTATACAACTCTTCAACCTGTTCTTGCGTTTGATGTGGTGGCCTGTATATTACTTGTATGGACATGTTTTTTTCCTTTGGTGTTGATATTTGCACCTGTCTCTCCACATTCGGGTTCTTACTTAATTTCTATGGGGTTTAAGTGAGTTTTAACATAACCCCTCCCCCTTTTTGGTAGGGTGATCTTTCTTCAAAAGCTTGAAACCTGGGATTTTGTATTTTCTGATAAAATCCTTTGTTTTTTCTTGAATCCAGGTCTCGGTAATGCCTATGACACCTAGTTCCTTACTTGCTATCATTACCCTGAAGTTTTTCATTTTGTTTCTAACTGAGCGAGCATTGAATTGTGCCACTCTGACGAAATTTTCTATAATTTTTCTCTTCCTCTATGGCTTTGCTAGTTTCTCTGGTTTACAAGTGTTTTAGTTTCACTCCCATCTTCAATATCTAAGTTTTCTGCCAAATTTCCTCTAATTCTTGTTGGAAAATTTTCTAAGGGTCTACTTTGTTCTTGGTCTACTGTGTCGAAGTAATTGTACAGGCTGAGATTAAGTTGGTTTCCGTAAACTCCCTTTCCTTCTTCACTAAAGTATAATCCATCTCTTCTGTATAATTTTCTCTTGCGGTAGAAAGTATCCCAAAGAGCTATAAATTTCACTTTCTTTTTCTGGCATGTAGACTTAAGCCTTTCTTTTATCCCTATTGCCTTATTGGGGGGCAAATGGCTGACAATGAGTCTTGGGAGAATACCTATAACTATAGTATTGTTGGTCTCATTTCTAGCAGTTTCAACATTTTTTCTTTTAGCTATTTAACCAAAGGCTCTGTTTGGCCAACAGTATCCTTTCTTAGGAATAAGTCATTTCCAGTTGCCTGTATGATAATAGCAGTCTTCTTGTTCTCTGTTAAAAGTTTGCTGACCATTTCTTCTATCTTCTGGCACCTAGGTAAGACCTGACCTTTCTTCCCTTTTTGAGGACGAAGTGCTTCCCCTTGGTCCTTTGCCATAGAGTCTCCGATTAACAACGTTTCAACCTCCTCCTTCTCTTCTAGGGTGGAGAATCTGTTTTTGTTGTTAGTTAAATTTCTAGGCTACTCTTTAGTCTTCTTGGCCTTAGCTACCCTTCTTCTAGTGAGTTTCACGAACTCTCTGATTTTGTTTGCTATTTCCTCTCTAGGCTCTCTAGGCTCTGGATACTAATCCCATTTTCTACATCATCATCGATGACTTCTTTGTTCCTTATTTCTAACTGCTGGAACTTTGACATGACCTCTTTCAATTGTTTTCTTAGTTTTGGTTTTAATTTTTTCAATTTCTCTATTTCCTGCTCATGTTGACAAAACAGGCATACACTATAATGGTGCAGGTTTGCCTCGCACCCTTCTTTGGAGTCTACGCACCATTTGTTTATTTGGCATTTTGCCCATTTGTGCTTTAACTTTAGTTTCTCACTCATTTTTAATTTCTCTGTTAAATTGTCTAAAGTGTGTCTGCTTGAAAATCTCAGCTATTAACTTCTATAATCATCAACTTTGTGACCAATAGTGTAAATAAAGGGGGAGGAGTGGCTGATAGTTCCCCACCTGCAGCCGCATCTTCTTAATCCCGGGTGAATTTTCATCTTTTCTCTCCCTAACCTCCAATAAGTGCTCCCAAACCAACAGTTAAGTCTCCTCAACGTTGAGCTCTACTTAACGTGCCGCATGAGCAGTTGGGCCTATTTCGCTAGGGGTCGGTCACATGGAGTGGTCAGCAACTACACGTTAGGAATTAGCTTTGCGGGGAACTAATAGCACTATTCTATTCTTGTGTCCCCTGTCACCCTGGGATTCCCCCGTCCCAGTTCCAAGCATTGTTTGTAGATGTTCCAAAACCTCTGCTCTGACGCATGAGGTAGCTGTTGCTCCAAATTGTCTATGTGTATAGGCTAGTTATAAATAGCTGTTGTATATCTATTTATTTTTAAGTCTGGAGAGAATGAAAGTTGAGAGTTAGGACAAAAGTGTTCAGAGAGAGAGAGAGAGAGAGAGAGAGAGAGAGAGAGAGAGAGAGAGAGAGAGAGAGAGATAATTAAATTTAGCTGAATACATGTGAAATGAAAAAGTAAATCTTTTTAATCAAAATATTTAAGAGAGAGAGAGAGAGAGAGAGAGAGAGAGAGAGAGAGAGAGAGAGAGAGAGAGAGAGAGAGAGAGAGAGAGAGAGAGAGAGAGATAAGTCATACTAAAAAAAAGATAAATACAAGTGAAATAAATAAGTAAATACTTTTTTGAAGCAAAATGTTCAAAAGAGAGAGAGAGAGAGAGAGAGAGAGAGAGAGAGAGAGAGAGAGAGAGAGAGAGAGAGAGAGAGAGAGATCAGCCATTATCCCGTTGACTTCCCCCATTTTCCTTTGTTCAGTTTTAGCGTGAAGTCATTCCAACTTTGTGAAGTTTAATGGATGCAATTAAAGCACTTAAGGACCTCACATTGCGTTACTTTTAAATGGCTGTCGGTGATAGCAAACGACGCTGTAGTAGCTGTTGAAGGTTTCGGTGTAGTAAGGGTGGAAGTCTCAGTTGTAATGGCTTTGAAATGGTAACTATTTCACAAAAGGCAAAGTGAAGTCATATATCATTTTCCCCTTTGACCAGCTGGTGTGTAGCCCCCCCTCCCCCCCCCCTCTCTCTCTCTCTCTCTCTCTCTCTCTCTCTCTCTCTCTCTCTCTCTCTCTCTCTCTCTCCATGGACAAATAGAATGTCGATTAGTAAAAGCTAATAAGTACGTAACACCCATAAAATGCAAGACAAATAGCTTAGCTAGTAATAATGATGCTTTTAAAATTAGGGTTGATGCTTAAAAAAATATTAATAATAATGTTTTTCAGTTAGGATTATATTACCTAATAATAATAATAATAATAATAATAATAATAATAATAATAATAATAATAATAATAATAATAATAATAATAATAATATATCTTTGTCGAGATTTGCGAAAAATGTTCAGAAATTTATATATTTCTACTTTCGTACGTGCAGATGAGTGTCCAATAAAATTTACTGTTTCTCTTACAATAATCGTTTCCCGAGAGAGAGAGAGAGAGAGAGAGAGAGAGAGAGAGAGAGAGAGAGAGAGAGAGAGAGAGAGAGAGAGAGAGATGAAACATTCAGTCAAGCGGCTGTGAGACTTTAATTAGGGACATTTCGCTATTGAAAAGTCGCTGACTTTTACGGTGGATCGTTATCCATCACGATTACGAGAGAGAGAGAGAGAGAGAGAGAGAGAGAGAGAGAGAGAGAGAGAGAGAGAGAGAATTGATATCCGAGGAAATTGATAAACGCTGTCACTTCAAAGAAGATGAAATATTACCGAGAGAAGGAAGATCTGATTTGACAAATTGCAAGATTTCTGAGATTAAGTTTGCTTTTACAAGAACGAGATATTTCAAATAGAATTCTACAATGCAGTTCAAATTTGTTAAAGTATTTTGGATATATTATTTTACTCTATCCTCCTAGAAACACACACACAAAGAAACATATATATATACACACACACACACACATATATATATATATATATATATATATATATATATATATATATATATATATATATATATATATATATATATATATATATATATATATATATATATATATATATATATATATCACCAGCCATTACTATTCCACTGCAGGACAAAGGCTTCAGACTTGTGTGTCCTTTCATGTCTGTTTATGGTCTTTCTATGTCAGTCTATACCTGCAACATTTCTTCTCTCTCTCTCTCTCTCTCTCTCTTTTCATATATATATATATATATATATATATATATATATATATATATATATATATATATATATATATATATGTGTGTGTGTGTGTGTGTGTGTGTGTATGTGTGTTTGTGTGTGTATGTGTGTGGTCTGGTCTATGTTGTGTGTGAGCTACATGCATCCTTTACCAAATTAATAAATGCAACTCTTGGACAGAAAACCGCCTTAATGTTTGACGCTTCATCCATCTACATCAAAGACATACCAACAGTTCGTTGAAACCATTCACTCGCAGTGTCATTCACCTCTATTTCTGAAGAAAAAAAATCGTATTTCTAGAAGTTTTTAATACTTATTACGTACCATTTATTGTTGAAACCCTTACTTTTACTCCTTGAAAAAACATATAATATTGAATTCATTCGTTTCTAATACTTCTTACATTCCATCCATCGTTGAAGCTATTCACTCTTAATACCTTTTTTACATTCCAAATAATTGTTGAAGTCATTTATTTTCAATAACAATTCAAATTCCATCTATTGTTCAAGTCTTTCGTTTCTCACACTTCTTTCACTCAATCTAATTTTGAAGATCTGCGTTTCTAATACTTCTCACATTCCATCTATTACTGAAGCCTTTAGTTTCTAACAACACTTACAATTAATCTATTTTTGAAGTCTTATATTTCTAATACTTCTTAAAATATATATTTTGTTAAGCCGTATACTGTTCAAGTCCTTCATTTTTAGTACTTCCTACACCCCGTCTACTGTTGGAACCATTCGTTTCTAAAGCTCTTAGCTTTTAATAATTCTATAGTAATATTCCATCTTTTGGTGAAGCCATTCGTTTGTAATACCTCTTAGAATTGGTCTGTTGTAAAAACATTCTTGTCATCGTTATATTGTTGAAATTATTAGTTACTAATACTTCTTATGATAGACCCATTGTTGAAGCCATTTGTCTCTAATAGTTCCTACACTCCATCTACTGCTGAAACCAATCGTTTCTAATAAATCTTGCAAGTCACATTTTGTTAGGGACCTTTGTTCCCAATACTTCTTACAATCGACCATTAGTTTCTAATAATTCTCCTATTCCATCTTTTGGTGAAGCCATTCGTTTCTATCACTTCTTACTATAATAGATCCTTTGTATAAGCAATTAATTTCTAACAGTTCTTGCCATCGTTCTATTGGTGGAATTTGTGACAGCCCGAGAGAAAGGTTGCGACTCAAAGGCAGGAAGCAATCAACTGAGTAACTTTATTATAGAACACTCTCCTTTATATACAAAACCTCAAGGCAACAGGCATTTTCATGTTCATAAGACAGACAATGTTACAGAGGAAAACCGGAGGCATGAATATTCCGGTTCTTTTTAGTGCGAGGGGAGAGCGCAGATACAAGCATAATATATACAAAATAATTTATGTACGATCGTGTGACACACGGTTGGTACATGGCTCCCCCCCTAGAAATTACATACTGTACATGTTAAATAGGGCGCCCTGATCTAGAGAGGCGAACTGTAGGCAGGTCATCTGGCAGAAGATAAGCAGGTTTTAGACGATCAATGGAGGCCCAGTCTTCTTTGCCACGAATGTTTAGTAGGAATGCTTTCGGACTGCGTCGGATCACAAGGAAAGAGCCCGTGTAAGGGGGCGTTAGCGGTGGCTTGCTAGTGTCGTTGTGCAGGAAGACGTGCGTTGCAGAGTGCAAGTCCGTTGGCATGTGATGCTTCGCTGGGGGCTTGTAAGTCTGGTGGCACGGAGTAAATTTTCCCACGAAGTGACGTATGCGCTGGAGATCATCGGAGGAGGTTGTAGAAGGAAAAAATTCGGCAGGGACGCCCAACGGGTCGCCATACACCATTTCAGCTGCCGAGACGTCGAGAGCGTCTTTAGGAGTGGTCCTTAGTCCCAGGAGGACCCAAGGAAGATGAGTAAACCAGTTGCAATCCTTGCAGCGGGACATCAAAGCTGCTTTGAGGGTGCATTGAAAAGGTTCAACCATTCCATTGGCAGCGGGGTTGTAGGCCGTTGTCTGGTGTAGGGTGATGCCCAGGAGATTCGCTAATGATGTCCACAATTGAGAGGTGAAAGTGGTTCCCTTGTCAGAAGTAATATGCTCAGGGATACCAAATCTTGAAATCCATCCACAGAGGAAGGCAGATGTACATGAGGCGGACATTGCAGTTTCCATGGGAATGGCTTCAGGCCAACGAGTGGAGCGGTCGATGACGGTAAACAGTTAACGATGTCCTTGTGATGTTGGTCGGGGCCTACAACGTCGACGTGAATGTGTGCGAAACGACTCTGAGGTTGAGGAAAGGTGCCCACTCCTGAATCCGTGTGTCGCTGTACTTTGGAAGTTTGGCAAGAAGTACAGGCACGGACCCAATCCTTAGCTTCCTTAAAAATGCCGTGCCAAATGAACTTTGCCTTCAGCAGCTGTGCGATAGAACGGCACGAGGGATGTGAAAGGCCGTGAATGAAATCAAACACCTGCCGTCGCATGGGAGCAGGAATCCAAGGTCGCTGTCTACCAGTACTGACGTCACAGAAGAGGGTGGTGTTGGAGTCTTCGAGGGGAAAGTCTTCCCAACGGAGGGACGTGCAGGATGTCCTACATGGGCGTTGTAATCAAATCCCAGTTGAACGGCAGACAACGTGTTTCTTGACAGGGCATCGGCAACGGGATTCCTTTTCCCAGGGACGTATTGAAGGGTGCAATTGTATTCAGCCACGGGGGAGAGATGTCTGGGCTGACGGGCGGACTAGGCGTCAGACTGTAGAGTGAAGGCGTGCACCAGAGGCATGTGGTCTGTGCGAATGACGAAGGGCGTACCTTCTAAGAAATGACGAAAGTGATGGACAGCCAAGTGCACCGCCAGCAATTCTCGATCGAAGGTAGAATAACCCGATTCTGCCTTGGACAGTTTTCTGCTGAAGAAGGCCAATGGGCGGGGCAAGCCTTTGACCACCTGCTCGAGTACTGCACCAATAGCGACATCGTTGGCATCGGTGAAGAGAAGGAGAGGGGCGTGTGGGATAGGAAAAGTGAGAGCCGCAGCAGTTGATAGGGCCTTCTTTGCATTGCAGAAGGCTACTTCTTGAAGGGGACCCCACTTCAGGTCCTTTGGCTTGCCCTTGAGGGAGGTGTAGAGGGGAGCAAGAGTGGCGGCAATGGCTGGCAGAAAACGGTGACAATAGTTGATCATGCCCAAGAATTCCTGCAGAGTTTTGACGGTCGAGGGCGCGGGGAAGTTCTGAACGGCTGCTACCTTCTCAGGGAGGGGATGTACTCCTTCAGGAGTGATGCGGTGCCCTAAGAACGACACTTCGTTGGCGCCAAAGGTACACTTGTCGTACCGGACTAAAAGGCCGTTTTGTTGCATGCGGTCGAGCACGATGCGCAGGTGACGGAGGTGTTCCTCTTTTGAGAAGGAGAACACAAGTATGTCGTCCACATAACATACACAGAAAGGGAGGTCCCCTAAGATGCCATCCATGAGACGTTGAAACGTGGCCCCAGCATAACGAAGGCCAAAACAGGAGTAATTGAAGGTGTATGTACCAAACAGAGTGGTGATGGTGGTCTTGGGGATGTCTTCTGGGTTCATAGGCACCTGGTATACCCCTTCAGGAGGTCGAGCGTAGAGAAAACCTTCGCTTTGTGCAGGTAGGAGGTCACGTCGGCAATGTTCGGGAGGGGGTAGTGATCTGGTTCTGTTTGCATGTTCAGGCGCCTGTAATCCCAGCACGGACGGAGGGAGCTGTCTTTCTTCTGAACGACGTGTAAGGGTGATGACCATGGGCTGGAGGCCTTTTGGCAAAGGCCCATTTCCTCCATTTCGGCGAACGTCTGTTTGGCAGCTGCCAATCGTTCCGGTGCCAGACGTCTGAATTTTGTGAAGACCGGGGGTCCCGTCGTCTTGATATGGTGATACATACCGTGCTTGGCAGGAACCGTGGGCGTTTAGCGAAGTTCTGGACGAAAAACATCCGGGTACGACGTGAGGAGGTGGGCGTAGGCATCAGTGGGTGCTCTGATGTGGAGAGCGAGGTTAGAGTGGGCGGGTTGAAAAAGTTTCGACAAGTACGAGTCTGTGTTGACCAATCGTCGGTGGGCGACATCGACCAGAAGGTGGAAATGAGAGAGGAGATCCGCACCGAGCATTGGCAATGTGACGTCAGCAACGAGAAACTTCCAATTGAATTTGCTGTTTCCGAACGATAATGTGAGGTTCTCGTAACCGTAGGTGGGTATCGCAGATCCGTTGGCAGCTACCAACCGGACGTCGGCAAATGTAGACAGACTACGTCGGGCCTTGAAGAGTTTCCTTGGCAAAAGAGAACGACAAGCACCCGTGTCTACCAAAAATCGCATGCCCGTTCCTGCATCCTGTAAAAAGAAAAGATCAGAAACACGGGAGGCCACCGCCACTAGCGATGGCCTACTTACACGTTTTTTTGGCCACTGACAATCCTTGGCACATTTCTTCGCTGTTGCCCCAAATCTGAAGTGGTAGTAGCAAAACTGCGGCGGATGGGAGGTAGTAAGTGACTGTAGAAGTCGTTCGTTGGGGCGCGAGCGATTGGTGGGTGGTGGGCGGCTTTGTCGCTGCTTCGGCACGTCACGGGGCAGGCGTGTATGTCCTACGGCATTCATGTCAGCTTCGGTTGACGTTGAATAGGCATCCTCTTCTTCAGGGGTGGAGGCGTTGATGGAGGTCTTGAAGTGGCTGTCCATAAGTGCGTCGGCTTTGGTCATCAAGTCCTTTATGGGTAAACTATCGACATCGTGTATGGCAGCGCGTATAGGTCCGGGTAAACGGCGTATGCAGAGGGCACGAAGTAGGTTCACCTCACGAGGAGAGCCGTCTGCTGCAGGTTGAAGGCGAGCGATACTGGTCATTTCCCTGAGGGCAAGCGAAGCCCTTTGGTCCCCCAACGGTTTTTGCGAGAGCTGAAAAAGCTTTGCTATACGGGCGGCTGGCGACGGCGAGTACTGCTGCAGAAGGTATGTTTTGAGGGCGTCATACGCTATTGGGGTGTCTCCTTGTTCACAAAGCCAGTCGGATATTTCTGGGAAGGTGTCCTCGGGTATCGCCGCGAAAACATAATCTGCTTTGGTGGTAGAGTGAGTCACGCCCCTGATGCAAAACTGGACTTCTGCATGCTGAAACCAAGCAAACCCCTCTTCGCTGGCAAACGATTAAAGTTTGAATGGGGCGGCCGCAGCTCCAACTGCCGTAGAGTCCGCCATAGTACCAACGATGGAGGGACGAGGGGGTGGGGGTGGAAGGCGGTGGGAGCGAGTCGACTTCCGGGGTCACCAATGTGACGGGCCGAGAGAAAGGTTGCGACTCAAAGGCAGGAAGCAATCAACTGAGTAACTTTATTATAGAACTCTCCTTTATATACAAAACCTCAAGGCAACAGGCATTTTCATGTTCACAAGACAGACTATGTTACAAAGGAAAACCGGAGACATGATTATTCAGGTTCTTTTTAGTGCTAGGGAAGAGCGCAGATACAAGCATAATATTTACAAAATAATTTATGTACGATCGTCTGACACACAGTTGGTACAAATTATTAGTTTATAACACTTTTTATGATCAACCTATGGTTGAGTTAGATATTCATGTCTAATACTTCCTTTATTCCGCTATCCCTTAAGCTCTTTGTTTCAAATACATTTTGAAATTACATTTATTGTTGAAACCTTTCATTTGTAATAGTTCTTGAATTCCCTCTATTGATGAATGTTGAATCCTTTCATTTGTAATAGTTTTAATTTCCATCTATTGTTGAAGCCTTTCATTTATAATAGTTCTTAAATGCCATCTATTGTTGAAGCCTTACCTTTGTTATAGTTCTTAAATTCCATCTATTGTTGAATCCTTTCATTTGTAATAGTTCTTAAATTCAATCTATTGTAGAAGCCTTTCATTTCTAATGGTTCTTAATTTCCATCTGTTGTTGAAGCTTTACATTTGTAATAGGTCTTAAATCCCATCTATTGTTGAATCCTTTCATTTGCAATAGTTCTTAATTTGCATCCATTGTTGAAGCCTTTCATTTGTAATAGTTCTTGAATTCCATCTATTGTTGAAGCCTTTCATTTGTAATAATTCTTAAATTCCCTCTATTGGTGAATCCTTTCATTTGTAATATTTCATAATTTCCATCTATTGTTGAAGCCTTTCAATTTTTAATAGTTCTTAAATGCCATCTATTGTTGAAGCCTTTCCTTTGTTATAGTTATTAAATAATTCCATCTATTGTTGAAGCCTTTCATTTGTAATAGTTCTTAAATGCCATATATTGTTGGAACGTTTCCTTTGTTATAGTTCTTAAATAATTCCATCTATTGTTGAAGCCTTTTATTTGTAATGATTCTTAAATTTCATCTATTGCTAAAGCCCTTCCTTTGTAATAGTTCTTAATTCCATAACTCCATCTATTGCTAAAGCCTTTCCTTTGTAATAGTTCTCAATTCCATCTATTGCTGAAGCCTTTCCTTTGTTATAGTTCTTAATTCCATCTATTGTTGAAGCCTTTCATTTGAAATAGTTCTTAAATTCCATCTATTGTTGAAGCATTCAACTTGTAATAGTTCTTAAATTCCATATATCAATGAAGCCTTTCAATTGTAATAATTCTTAAATTCCATGTATTTTTGAAGCCTTTCATTTGTAATAGTTCTGAATTCCATCTATTGTTGAAGCCTTTCCTTTGTTTTAGTTCTTAAATTCCCTCTACTGTTCAAGCCTTTCGTTTTTAATAGTTCTTAAATTTCATCTAGTGTTGAAGCCTTTCATTTGTAATAGTTCTTAAAATTCTATCTATTGTTGATGCCTTTCATTTGTAATAGTTCTTAAATTCCATCTATTGTTGAAGCCTTTTCTTTGTTATAGTTCTTTAATTCCATCTATTGTTGAGGCCTTTCCTTTGTATAGTTCTTGATTCTATCTATTATTGTAATAGTTCTTAAATTTCATCTAATTTTGAAGGCTTTCATTTATAATAGTTCTTAAATTTCATTTAATGTTGTGGCCTTTCATTTGTAATAGTTTGTAAATGCCATCTATTGCTGAAGCCTTTAATTTTGTAATAGATCTTAATTCCATCTATTGTTGAAGCTTTTCATTTGAAATAGTTATTAAATTCCATGTATTTTATAAGCCTTTCATTTGTAATAGTTCATAAATTCCATTTATTGTTGAATCCTTTCGTTTGTAATAGTTCTCAAATTTCATCTATTGTTGAAGCCTTTCATTTAAAATAGTTCTTAAATTCCACCTATTGTTGAAGCCTTTCATTTGTAATAGTTCTTAATTCCATCTATTATTGAAGCCTTTCATAGGTCATAGTTCTTAAATTCCATTTACTGTTGAAGTCATTTTTTTCCCCAATACTTTTCACATTTCATCTACTACTGAAGCCCTTCGCTTTTTATTCTTCTTATAGTTGATATACTTTGAAAGCCATTTAAATAACTTCAAACATTCCACCCATTGTTGCCTGAAGGCATTGGTTTTGAATATTTATAACAATTGATTCATTGTTGAAGACCTTTGCGACCAATACTTCTTACATGCTATCTATTGTTTTAGCTTTTTTTTCTGATTATTCTTCTATTTCGTCTATTGCTAAAGTTGTTCATTTCTAATATTGCTTAAAATAGATTTATTGTTGAAAACCTTTCTTGCTAATACTTCGTACAAACAATCGATTGCTGAAGCTATTCGTTTCTAATTCATCTTACAATCCACCTATTGTTGGAGACCTTTGTTTCTAATACTTCGTATAATTGATCTATAGTTGAAGTCCTTTGTTTCTAGTACTTTTTACAATCAATCTATGGTTGAAGCCCTTTGTTTCTAATACTTCTTAAAATCAACATATAGCTAGAGACCTTTTGTTTCTAATACTTCTTCCAATTAACTGATCTGTTGTTCAATCCCTTGGTTTCTTACACGCCTTACATTCCATATATTATTGAAGCCATCCGTTTCTAATACATCTTACATTTGATCTACTTCTCCTATAATATCTATAGTTGAGGACCTTTTTACAATTACTTCTTACATTGCGTCTTTTATTTGTTTCTAATACTTCTTACATCATGCATTGTGAGTCTCTCCTTTTTTTCTGAGATTTTTTAATGACACTTTCTCCACCAAGTGCGATATATTTTGTACCACCTCTTATATACTGTATATTTTGCACACCTTGCCTTCCAAATTTTTCCTATGCCATATATACTATGTAAATAGCTCCTGTTTAGAGCTGGAACCTTTCATTTTTTATTCAGATTCAACTATCATACTTCACTTATAAAAAGGAATGTTGACTCCAAAAATCCTTCATTCAAGCTAGATTGGCTGCCACAAACTCTTCGGGATTTCATCATTTTTTTTTTTTTTTTTTTTTTTTTTGTAACTCATCTTGCTACAATTCATGTCTCCAGTATTCTATAGCTAAATACTTATTACCCAAGTGCCATCAGACGTATTTTTTTTCCAAATACGAATTAATTACTTAAATTTTCCTGGTATTTGATACACCATTACACCCTTAATCTTGCTTAAATTTACTATCAACTTTTTCCCTTTCAAAAATGCTCAAATTCTTTTAACACCTTCTGAAATTTTTTTCCATTGTTCTAAATCAGCACTGAATCATAAGAAATATTAACCAAAGCACAGTCGTTTCAGGTCCCATTTTCTACAATGTAAACTTTTCCCCTACATCTATTGTCAAATCTCTTCCATAAATTAAACAAAAGACATAGCTCAAACAAAAGACGTAGCTTACCCATCATCTGCATAATTCCACCTGCAACCAGTCACTATATTCTCTCGACTATGAAATATGACAAAACCTTCCCTTGCATGAATCCATCACTTAGTCTTTTTATCAGTTGTATCAAAAGATTTTCTTATATCCATGTACAGTATGTAATTTACAGTGCCCTTTCTCATTCATATATATATATATATATATATATATATATATATATATATATATATATATATATATATATATATATATATATATATACATATATATATATATATATATATATATATATATATATATATTTATATATGTATATATATATATATATATATATATATATATATATATATATATATATATATATATATACATATATATATATATATATATATATATATATATATATATATATATATATATATATATATATATATATATATTTATATATATATATGTTCGTAACTAAATCCAAATTGTTTCAGTGATAAAGATATAATGTTCAACATTTTTTTCCCCTGTTCTCGTAAAGAGAGAGAGAGAGAGAGAGAGAGAGAGAGAGAGAGAGAGAGAGAGAGAGAGAGAGAGAGAGAGAGAGAGAGAGAGAGAATTACGAATTTTCCTCACGATCAAACACTTAAAGGAAATGAAACTAAGGTGTCCATAATTGAAACAGATTCTGTTATGTTATACTCGTATATCGAAAAGCCACAATTTGGTTGTGCAAATGTCTTCTGTACGAACCTCAGACTTTTCTTAATTTTCCAATTTGAGTAGCTCTTCTTTTAATGACCTATTTTAGATTCCATATTCTTTTCGACTTCTAAATCAGTTTCAGTCATTCCACCTCTCGGAAGTTCTGACGTTATTTTATTTAATGCTGCTACACGATTATTTCTGTCTTTGTAAACATTTGATTTGATATTTTATAAGTATGGGTTCTGCCAGTACTGTTTGATTAGCAACTGAGACTCTCTTCTATCTCAAAGTCAGCTTTCCTCCGCAACTGAATTACAACTAGTTATGTTTACAGGGAACGTGATACCTAATTTTCTAAAAGTTAAAGTTAATCTGGTATACAAGTTAAACTCCGTCCATAGTGCCACTCCGCCTCCGGAGTGTCTGAAACTCAGACTCTTACGAACAAAGGCACTATCCGACACACCACTTTGTGCTCGTTATTAACGTCATTAACGCTTACTTCATAATGTTACCTGGTAATAATTGTGTTCGACAAACACTGTTCCACCGTGTGGATGCACCTTTACTTGCTAGTTTGCCCGTGGTTTCCCCATCTTTAATCACCTCCATTTGTGCCCGCCGATCACTCTCCCACCTTGAGTCTTGAAACGAGGTATGGTAACAGTGTTTGCCCGTCGTTGACTGGCCGGTAGTGTGGACAGGGCCTTACAGAGTCTTAAAATGTCTTATAGAGTCTTACAGAGTTATTTCCGTGTAATTCACTGCCTTGCAGAAGAGGACAAAGAAATTTTGAGCCAAATGCAAACTTGCACATTTCTTTCGGGTAAAGGAACCGTGTACTGTGTAATAGTCGTGTTGAATCTTGAAAAGCATTATGATTGAATTTTTCTTATTGTCACAGTACGGTTTAGGGAAACTTGCTAAAATGTCAGTATATATATATATATATATATATATATATATATATATATATATATATATATATATATATATATATATATATATATATATATATATATATATGCATATATATATATATATATATATATATATATATATATATATATATCTATATATACATACATACATATATATATATATATATATATACATACATATATATATATATATATATATATATATATATATATATGTATATATATATATATATATATGTACATATACACAGTATAGA
>NC_090741.1:97985042-97987542 GCF_036898095.1 Palaemon carinicauda | reverse complement strand
TCGTTCATAGGGCACCACATCCCCTTCCTGAGAAGGTAGCAGCCATTCAGAACTTCCCCAAGTCCTCGACTCTCAAAGCACTGCAGGAATTCTTGGGCACGATCAACTATTATCACTGTTTTCTGCCAGCCATTGGTGCCAGTGTTCCTCCCCTCTATGCCTCCCTCAAGGGCAAGCCAGAAGACCTGAAGTGGGGCCGCCTTCAAGAAGCAGCCTTCTGCAACGCGAAAAATGACCTATCAACTGCTGTTACTTTCACTTTTCCGTCACACATGCCACTCTCCTTCTCTCCACCGATGCCCACGACGTCGTTATTGGTGCAGTACTCGAGCAGGTGGTCAACGGCTCACTTTGCCCATTGGCCTTCATCAGAAGAAAACTGTCCAAGGCAGAATCGGGATATTCTACTTTTGATCGCAAACTGCTGGCGGTGCACTTGGCTATCCGTCTTTTTCACCATTTCTTAGGAGGTACGCCATTCGTCATTCGCACAGACCACATGCCTCTGGTGCACACCTTCACTCGACAGTCTGACGCCTGGGTCGCCCGTCAATGCCGATATCTCTCCGCCGTGGCTGAATACAATTGCACCCTTCAACACGTCACGGGGAAAATGAATCCCGTTGCCGATGCCCTGTCAAGAAACACGTTGGCAGCCGTTCAACTGGGTTTGGATTACAACACCTTGGCTAAGGCTCAACGATAGGATCCAGAGTATCAAGCATGTAGGACATCCTGCACATCCCTCCATTGGGAAGACATCCCCCTCGACGACTCCCTCACCACCCTCCTCTGTGACGTCAGTAAAGGTAGACCGCGACCGTGGATTCCTTCTCCCATGCGCTGACAGATGTTTGTTTATATCCACGGCCTTTCACATCCCTCGCGCTTTTCTACTGCACAGCTGCTGAAGACGAAGTTAATTTGGCACGGCATTACTAAGGATGCTAAGGATTGGGTCCGCGCCCGTACTTCTTGCTAAACTTCCAAAGTACATCGACACACGGATTCAGGAGTGGGCACCTTTTCTTAACCTCAGCGTTATTTGCCCACATTCACGTCGACGTTGTAGGCCCCCTACCCACATCACAATGACATCCTTACCTGTTTACCGTCATCAACCACTCCACTTGTTGGCCTGAAGCCAATCCCATGGAAACTGCAACGTCCGCCTCATGTACATCTGCCTTACTCTCAGGATGGATAGCAAGATTTGGTATCCCTGAGCATATTACTTCTGACAGAGGTACCACTTTCACCTCTCAACTGTGGATATCATTAGCGAATCTCCTGGGAATTACCCTACATAAGACAACTGCCTACAACCCCGCTGCCAATAGAATGGTTAAACGTTTTTATCGCACCCACAAAGCAGCTTTGATGTCCCGCTAAAATTAGTCCAACTGGTTTACTCAGCTTCCCTGGTTCCTCCTGGTACTAAGGACCACTCCTAAAGACACCCTGGGCTTCCCGGCAGCTGAAATAGTATATGGCAACATGTTGCTCGTCCCTGCCAAATATTTTCATTCTGCAACGTTCTCCAACAATCTCCAGTGCATACGTCACGTTGCTGGAAAATTTACTCCATGCCGTCAGACTTACAAGCCCCAGCAATGCATCACATACTGACAGACTTGCTCTCTGCAACGTACGTCTTCCTACGCAACGACACTAGCAAGCCACCGCTAATACCTCTTACGCGGTCCCTTTCCTTTTGATCCTACGCAATCCAAAAGCATTCCTACTCAACATTCGTGGCAATGAAGACTGGGTCTCCCTTGATCGTCTAAAACCTGCTTATTTCCTGCCAGATGACCCACCTACAGTTCGCCTCTCTAGATCAAGACGCCCTATTTAACATGTACAGTATGTAAATTTTAGGGGGGGAGCCATATACC
Source organism: Palaemon carinicauda (assembly GCF_036898095.1). NCBI lineage: Eukaryota > Metazoa > Arthropoda > Malacostraca > Decapoda > Palaemonidae > Palaemon > Palaemon carinicauda. The sequence continues at coordinate 97,985,644 of NC_090741.1, read as the reverse complement.
ACCCGTATGTCACACGAGCGTATATAATAACGACATTTCTCTTTTTATTATATATTATCCTTTGTATCTTCGCTCTCCCCTCGCACTGACAGCTACTTGTTTTAAAATGTCTGTATACTCCATTGCTAACTGTTAACAGAACCGGTTGCCGGTTGACAAGAAATATCATGTCTGTATTTTGTGACCTTCTTACCGGCACCTTGTGTGTGTATATACTCGATGTGTCATAATAAAGTTACTCAGTTGCTTTCATCTCGCCTTTTAGTCAGAACCTACTCTTGGCTCGTCACAAACTCTTACACTGACATCTCGAGTTTCATCAACATAAGATTTTGAAAATAATCCTCACATAAAATGGAGTTTTTAATTCATCACAAATCGCTTTGCAGTTTTTGTAATAAACTAAATAACAAAAACTATGAGAGCAATAGATTAATAATTTAAACATAGTTTCATTATTGCCTAATGTATAACTGAAAATTGGTAAAATCCCAGTCGAAACTTAAACCGTCTTTTTCCTATGTCTGTGGTTGTCTGTCCTTTTTCCAAAGATCCTGAATAGGATATTGTTCTCTAACAAAGAAAGGAGATCGCTCCTGTCT
>NC_090741.1:97965042-97980042 GCF_036898095.1 Palaemon carinicauda | reverse complement strand
AGTTGGGAAAGCAGGATACTATAAGTCCAAGGGCTCCTACTGGAAAAATACACAAGTGAGGAAAGGAAATAAAAAAAATGAATTTTAAAGTCAAAAATAGTCTATTTAATTCTGTATACGTCATACGAAACAAAAAAATCACATGTAACAAAATTAATGGAATTCCAAAGGTTTGGTCCGATTTCCGGAAAAATATATATACCTTCTTTTTATATGAATTTCAAAGAATAAAATGACTATTATTTACTCTTTCCATTACTAATATATTATTGGCTTTCACAAGAAACATATCGGGGGAAAACAGAGAAATTAATTCTTATTTTTCTCCCCAATAAAAGCTTCAGACACAGGTCAGAATTATAAAATAGGAGAGAGAGAGAGAGAGAGAGAGAGAGAGAGAGAGAGAGAGAGAGAGAGAGAGAGAGAGAGAGAGAGAGAGAGAGAGAGAGTAAATAGGATGAAAGGAAAACCGTTAAGACAGAATGACAGACGTGGAATAATTCAAGGACACCGATGATAACAATGACTTCAAGGAAAACTAAGTTGTAAAAATGGATTAATCGAAAACAAAGGAACATCGAGAATTTATTTGACCTCTTAACCTTTATTGGAATACCATGAATTTATTTTAGATGCAGAGAGGCAATATTGGGTCGTGGATTACAATTAATTTCATGAAGAAGAAGAATGACATGCTTTTCCTGGAAATCAATCCAGATCTAGAAGTTATCTTCAGTTAATTCTTGAAGACGGGTCTTTAATATTATTTTCGTCTGATCAGTTTTTTTTTTTTTTTTTTTTCTTTTTTTTTTTTTTGTAGTATAAAAAGCAATCATTTGCTTAACATATTAGTAGCTTTACGCAAACTCTTATCGCAAAATAAAGATGAGAAAGGATGAATAATTGATGGTATTTCCTGATGGAAAATTTAGGCATTATTTCTAACAAGTGTTCTGCTACTTTAGAATAAGTGCTAGTCTCCACAAGAAAACAGCGACTAATTCAAATTTACTGGCACTTCCAGCTCAGTGATACATGTGCAGAAATGCCTGCAACTTTCTGGCAACGCATAGTTCTCTCAAGTGGGGCGGCCCTTATGAATAACATGGCAGTCATCATTGTCCGCTTCGAACAAATAATGATCTTCTTTCATCCTCTTTGTTCAATCTAAGAGAAACTTCGTAAGCATTTGCTGCCTTTTTAATATAATGGTTAGAAATTGAGCGATTTTCTAATAAAATGTCGTTCTTGAGTGAATATTTAAGTCTCATTATAAAGGAAAAAAATTCCGGTTTATTTTCTTATATTTTTCTAGTCATAAATGACTGCAAAATTATTCGAACCTAGATATGTGTCCATTATAGGTCTAGAGCTTTTAGATATGCAGCCCAGACTATACAATAAGCTCCCATTAGGCATTCGAAAGACCGATGATATTATTGAAGCTTTCAAGAAGATACTGAAGACTTTCTAGTTCTCTAAGTGCTTCGATAATGGGGACCTGACAGTAAAAGAACAATATGCAGTGTGAAATGATGAATATCCTGGAATGTATACGATAAAAAGGAATGTGAAGGTCCTGTAGACAGTAGTGTTCTCCTGCTATGTGGGACCAGAAAAAACAGTATTCAAGATGAAGTAAGTAAAAATTTAGATAGATATGCACACGCAACCAGTTCTCACCTGAGTATAACTACTTCCTCTTTCCCTACTCGAAGGACGGTGGGGAGGTCCATATATATATATATATATATATATATATATATATATATATATATATATATATATATATATATATATATATGTATGTATATATATATATATATATATATATATATATATATATATATATATATATATATATATATATATATACTGTATATCTATCTATCTATCTATCTATCTATCTATATATATATATATATATATATATATATATATATATATATATATATATATATATATATATATAATTATTTATATGTATGTATATATATATATATATATATATATATATATATATATATATATATATATATATATATATATATATATATATATATCCAGACACTTGTTCTTTACTTCATAGGGGAGATAATTTTGGGTCAAAAACTCTCCAAGAACTAACATGCACATAATGTTCTTCAGCTAATAAAAAAAAATATTTAAAAAGATATTTTAAAAGAAACGAATGAGTTCTAATTTACTCCACTTGTAAAAAAGAAAATAATTTCAGCTTATGGATAATTTTTTTTAGTTCTGTCCCTAAGTAGCTAATTCCAGCGAAGGACTCTTATCTGTTCCACTCGGAGCACACCTCGCCTCTTTGAAGTTGTCGAAAGTTACGGATTACCAAAAAATATTAACAAATCTTTTGCTCTGAAAAACCCACGCTAATTGCAATTCATCTTTGTCATTATTATTATTATTATTATTATTATTATTATTATTATTATTATTATTATTATTATTATTATTATTATTATTATTATTATCATTATTATTATTATTATTATTATTATTATTATTATTATTATTATTGTTATTATTATTATTATTATTATAATCTTTGCTGTTCTTGGATATATATTATAATTAATATATGAATATTGATTTTCTTTTTATAAATAATCTTGTTTCAACATTTTGTTTATGTTAATTTCTATTCACTATTTACATAATTACATGCATTACAATACAATTGCCAAAAATTTTATATAGAGTTTGGTCCCAGACTTTTGAGGGTTTTTATTTATTGTCTTTCCCATATTCTCTAAAATAAATTTAAAGGGTATTATTTCTAAGAGTTTTTCTTTCCTATTCTTTCTGTTTCAACTTAAATCCAATTTCAGAATCGGTCTCCTAACGGCTTGCGCCCCCCCCCCCCCCCTCCAGTTAATGGTTCTTTAAAAAGCCATTAACTTCCACTCGCAAGAGTTTCTCTTCAAAAAACGATACAATAAGTTCGCCTCGATTTACTTAACAACGGAATAATGGCTTCAAAATTGCCTAATTTCCCTTAGAACGTTCTGAAAAAAAGGCGCAGAAGGAGGGAGAGGAGAGGGAGATACGTAGAACAAAGGGATAATTTGAGGGCTTAAAGGTTTAAAGACCACTCATGAATGGCAGAGGCAATTGACAGTGACATTCCCCTATCAAGCAGGACAATGTCCTAGAGACTGACTATATTACATATGATCAGCTCCCAAGCACCCTCTCCACCCAAGCTAGGACCAAGGAGGGCAAGGCTATGGCTGCTGACGATTTAGCAGATAGACCTATAGGCTCCCCCAAAACCACCCATCCTTAGCTCACAAGGATGGTGAGGTTGCAGCGACCTAAGGAACTAACGAGTTTGAGCGGGACCCCAACCTCAGTATGGCAATTACCAGACAAGGACGCTACCACAACTCAGATATGGACCTTTTTTGGGCTCAAGCCATGTCGTCCTGAAGGAAGTTCCTATAGGGTAGCTTCCTAGGGTATATTACAACTACGGCGATATTACCAGAGAATTTACCTTAAGGTACCCAGAATTCTAACTCCTGGAGCGAATATCCCTAATAAAAGAACCAGGGATATCGCGAAATATCAGAGGACGTATTCTTGACACGACACATGGCAATCTGCACCCCGAACAGAGATAACACTTCGAAAGGGTCAATTGGCAAGAAAACGAAAACGATAAAGAAAAAGGAGAGCCGCTCGCCAGGCTCTCTCTTCTCCCGTTTCGTAAGCGTGCATTGTGCCGATCCTGGCGCCATCTGTATTCCTTTTTGCGTAGCTTAACAACTCGGTGTTTTTTCCTGTGTTTCTCGGAAAATTTTGGATTTAATCAAGTTATTATGCTTTCTCCAACTTCGTCTGCCTTTGATAAGTTGAGTATTATTTCTTTTATGTATAAATGTAGGCTCTTGGTAAATTTTCAAGTGATCAATAGTAATAATCTTTGTTACAAGAGCCGTTGCCTACCGGAGGCGTCCTGGACGCTGTCGCTCGCTAGGTATGTGTTTTAGTTAGCCAGAGCGACGTTCCCGGCTGTTTTGCTTTAATAATTTTAGCTGTTTAGCGTTACATAGGATTTCCTTATTCGTGCTTTTAGTATTATTTGTTTTGGCGAAGTATTCGCCAATTCTGGCCTACGCTAGACCATGTAGCCTAGTCGTTTGTCCCTAGTACTTTCCTGCATGATTTTTGGATTTCCGAGTGTTTTAAAATTTTATTGAAGCTTTAGGCAGTTTTATACATTTAAGATTATGTTGATTTTTTCCAAGATAGTATACGAGTGAGTTTCGGTGATTTAGGTAATCGATTCTCTTGGCGCCTAGGCTAAGTTGCCTATGGGGCCTTAGTATACTTTCTCATACTCTCCGGTTGTCTCTCTTTTCTTCGGAGAAGGTATGCAATCCCTTTCCCTCTGTTTAAGCCTTAGGCTTAACCCTAGTGGTTTATCTGAATTAACTTTCGATACAACTATATTGGGGTGTTACTGTTCCTTCCTGTTCCAGTAAGTCTGGCTTCAGAGAGGGGGCAGAACATCAGAGTTCTAAGTCTGAGTCTGTGTTTGTCTGGCTTGGGGTAGAGTCTCCCTCGCTAGTCTGACGCAGACATAGGAGGCTTAACCTCCTTAGGTCACTTCCGAAGGTTTCTGTACGAGATGATTCCTTCTTCTTGTGATCTAGCAGACTAGTCCTTGTTGCTGTTCTCGGTAGCGAGGATAAGATCCTTTCCCTGGGAGTAGCAACACCTTCCTTGCTTTGGTTCAGTGGGGGTTGGCAAGTATTGCTGGCCTCCCTCCTTGGATCTCCCTTAGGCTAAGATGAGTTTTCTTGGCTGCGGGTGATTCTTTACTAAGGTTGGTAGGACCCTCTTCGTCCCTTCCCCCTCTTTTCTCTGTAATGGCCTAGCAGTTACAGTACTGTATGTCATTCTACATCTGGACCTAGTATAGGTTAGGATGTGGAGTTGACTCAGTCCCTTGCCGGCCGGCAGAATGTGCTGGCCGGCAAAGGTCTTCTGCTTTGAGTGCTGCCCGGACCTCCCTTGGTCCCTCATCCATGTCTGTCTGTAGAGCCAGATGACATTGGTCAGGAAGCCTGAATTAGATTCTCCCCTTCCTTGTATGCACTCTTTCGGATTGCCGGGCTTTGAGGTAGTACAGTCTCTTATCCCGGCATCCATTCTGTTTTCTTCTAGTGTTGTACCCTAGCTGGCTGCCGGCCTATGTGGCCGGCAGTCGGACAGTCGGAGTTCTCTGGTTTGCCGGCCGGCAGTTACTGCTGGCCGGCACATGCATTTGAACCAGCGTTCTGCCGCCTTATAGCTGTTAAGTAGTATACTTTAAAGCTAGTTATGGTGACTTGCCGGCCGGCACATTACCTTCTATACTGTACCAGTATTCTTCAGTATAGCATATACTGTAGGGAGAAAACTATAGTATAGTATTGTTACAACACTGTGTTTTCTAACACTTTTGTGTTGTCTTGCACAGCCCTTTGGTGTTACCTTACAGATAAGAAAGTGAGTTCTTTCTTTTTTACTATCCGGTATTTTAAAATCATACCTTAGGTGTGAGCTACACCAGTTTCCTCTGGAAATTTTTCATTGGTTACTCTAGGACAGATTAACCATACGATTTTATTATCTGGAAGGCTGCAACATTTGACTGTGCGGGAAACACAAGTGTGTGTCTTTCCTTTCTGTTTTGTTATGCTAAACTGTGTATATCCAGTGATACGTAGCTCACTTGATACTCATGGAAATTACCTCTCTTTACAGGAGGACCATCCGAAGTGCGGAAGTGTTTTCTGCAACGTCCGCAGCAAGAACTTCTGCGGACATGAGTTATGTAGGAGGCACGCAGCATGCGCTGTCTCCAAGGGTGATCTCCGGTATTGGGACCCTCAGGTATGTACCGTGTGCTCTAACCTGATTACTGAGGCTTTTGATTCCCCTAGGACGGCGGAATCAAGGGATTTAGCTAGGGAAAAGCTTCGTGCCTGGGTAAGGGGCTTCCAGAAGAACACCTCTGGACCTTTTCTTCCAAGTGAGAAGATGAGGGCTTAACATTTTCCCAGGGCATCAGCTGATGCAGTGATTCCCCAGCCTCAAGAGGAGATCCCCCTAGTTCAGATCCCGGTGGATGCTGAAGTCGCGGTCGCCCTGCAGGACATCCAGTTGGACGACAGAATGTCAGACGTGTCCGAGCGTCTGGAGGAAGACCTCCTGGCTGAAGGCCAGGATGAAGATCAAGCCCCAGACATTGTAGAGGAAGAGGCCGACGAGGCGTCGGCTGCTCCGGTTCAGGTCCCTGAACCTATTCCCTCAACATCGTCCGCTCTCCCAGTAGAGCTGGGACGGGCCCTCTCCTCCATTGTTGGAATGATCCAACAAATGCAGGAGGAGAATAATGAGAAAGCGGCTGCAATTGAACTGCAGATGCAGAAGCTTGCAGCATCATGTGGGCCCCAAAAGAGGCTCAACGTGAAAGACCTCCCCTTGTGCTCAGATGCTAACCCGTGGAGATATGCTGAGCACATGCCGATGATGATCGGAAAGATCGTCATGTCGGATAAGTTGGGTTCAGTTCCCCTAGAGGAGGTGGAATTCTGGCCCAGCAAAGGGTCATATCCGGGCTGTTATGTCCGTTTGAGGAAGGAACCAGCTTCAAAGGAGGAGACAGAGCCGAAGGAGGTCATAGTGATGGACCATGCTAAGGCTCAAGCTTTGCTTTCATCTTCAATGAAAGAGAGGGGCTTCACGAACTCAAAGGTGGCTGCATTGAGTAAGAAGCACCCTTCCTTTGTGTCCTCTCCTGCTAGAGCTTTCCCCTTTTTGCAGAAAGGGTTTGCGGCTGTGTTAAAAGCAGTCGAGGATGGCAAGCCATGCCCCTCCTTGGAGGAGTTTAAACCCTTGTCGCTGGCCCTACCTATGGACCACAAGGACTGGAAGGACGTCCATCTTACCTTCTCAGTCGGGAAGTTGAAGGCTGATATTGCTGGACGTCAGTTCGGTGAGAACCTCCCTAAGCTGTCTGACTTTCTTTTGCGGAGGGAGCTCGAGACGAAAGAAAGACTGGCTGCCTCAATGTCTCTTCAGACCACTCTTGAGACGATGGCAAGTGACCCCAAGGTCCATAAGATGTTCATGGTAGTGGCCAAGACTCATCTGGCCACAGTGACGAAGGATCTTTACAGCTTCGTCAGGGCGAGGAGAGCTTGTAGGGAGTTTGTGTTCGCCTCGGCTGCGGTGAGGCACGAGCCAAGGAAACTAATCTCCTCCAACATTTGGGGCAAAGACCTTTTCCCTAGCGAATCGGTCAAGGAGGTTGTTGATAAGGCCGCCACGGAGAATAGGAACCTTCTCCAGAAGTGGGGCCTGTCTATTAAGAGAAAGTCTTCCCCGGATGAGGGTCCCCAACCAAAGAGGAAGACTAAGAGGACTAGGCTACCTTCTCGGCCGGCCAAGTCATTTAGACAGCAACAGCAACAGCAATTGCCGATGCCTTCAGTGCCCCAGGTGGTGGCACAAACCCCGACCACATTCCAGTGGGTACCCCAAGCCGTGTCGACACAGTCCCCGGCATTCAACCCAACGTTCGAAGGGCAGTCAACTTCCTTTCGAGCAAAGCCTATAGGAGCAGCCAGAGGCTCGTCTAGGCGCCCCTCAAGGGGAAAGGGATTCAGGGGTGGTCGCGGTCAGGGAGGCAAGACCTCAGGACAACAGTCCAAGTGAGATGATACCGGTAGGAGGGAGACTTCAGAATTTTCGGTATCGGTGGACCTTCGATCCCTGGGCCCACAGCCTACTCAAGAATGGACTGGGCTGGAGCTGGTACAGCACTCCACCCCCGTGCCCTCGGTTTTTCCAACACTCCACCCCCGTTCTGGAGGAGTACATCCAAGATCTGTTGGAGAAAAAAGTGATCCGAAGGGTAAAGTCCATCAAATTCCAAGGGAGGCTGTTTTGTGTTCCCAAGAAGGACTCAAAAAAACTCAGAGTCATTCTGAACTTGTCGCCACTCAACAAGTTCATAGTGAACTGCAAATTCAAGATGCTAACACTGCAACACATAAGGACCTTACTGCCCAATAGGGCATTTACCGTCTCCATAGATTTGTGAGACGCCTATTGGCACGTTCCAATCAATCGTCGACTCTCCCCCTACCTAGGGTTCAAGCTACAACGAAGACTATACGCCTTAAAGAGCCATGCCATTCGGGCTAAATATAGCCCCAAGGATCTTCACGAAGCTTGCGAGCGTAGCTCTCAAACAATTACGCCTAAAGGGAATTCAGGTAGTAGCCTACCTGGACGACTGGCTGGTGAGGGCAGCATCCAAGACAGAATGCTTGCAAGCTTCCCTGCAAATGATCCAGTTCCTAGAGTATCTAGGCTTCAAGATCAAAAGAAAAAAGTCTCGACTTTCTCCATATCAAAAGTTCCAGTGGTTGGGAATCCACTGGGACCTAATGTCACACCAATTCTCCATCCCGGCGAAGAAAGGGAAGGAGATAGCTGGTTCTGTCAAGAAACTTCTGGATTCCGAAAGGATATCAAGACGCGAACAGGAGAGAGTACTGGGTTCTCTTCAGTTTGCTTCGGTAACAGACCCGGTGCTAAGAGCACAGCTAAAGGATGCAACCGGAGTTTGGAGAAGTTATGCATCAAACGTGCGAAGAGATCTGAGAAGACCAGTTCCGCTTCGTCTACGTACTCTTCTCAGACCTTGGTCCCAAGCCAGTTACTAAAGAAGTCGGTTCTTCTTCAGCCACCTCCCCCGTCAGTGACTATTCACATAGACGCCTCGAAGGAGGGGTGGGGAGGTCATTCTCATTGGAAGAAGGCCCAAGGGACTTGGTCCAATCTATTCAAGACATTTCACATAAACTTTCTAGAAGCTATGGCAGTGCTCCTTACTTTGAAGAAAGTCTCCCTGCGTCGCTCGATCCACATAAGGTTGGTGCTGGACAGCGAGGTGATTGTGAGATGCTTGAATCGACAAGGATCAAGGTCGCCACCTCTCAACCAGGTGATGTTGGCCATCTTCCGACTGGCGGAAAAGAAGAAGTGGTACCTGTCGGCAGTTCACCTTTAAGGAGTCCGCAATGTGACAGCGGACAATCTATCCAGGTTCACACCGATAGAGTCGGAATGGTCCCTAGATGCAGGATCGTTCTACTTCATCTTGAGTCAAGTCCCAGAACTGCAGATAGACCTCTTTGCGACGAAAGACAACAAGAAGTTGCCCCTGTACGTGTCCCCGTACGAGGACCCCTTGGCGGAAGCAGTGGACGCGATGTCCCTCGACTGGAACACATGGTCCAAGATTTATCTGTTCCCTCCTCACAACCTTCTGTTGAGGGTCCTACACAAACTGAGATCCTTCAAGTGGGTAGCGGCAATAGTGGCCCACAAGTGGCCGAACAGCGTGTGGTTCTCTCTGGCATTGGAACTACGGTTGAAGTTTCTACCGCTACCAGATCCAGTTCTGACCCAGCGAGTCCAGAAGTCGACTGTCTGCGCTTCATTACAGAAAACCCGGACCCTGCAGCTCATGATTTTCTCTCCCTAGCGGTGAGAAAGCGTTTCGGGATTTCGAAAGACAGCATAGACTTCCTAGAGGAATATAAGTGCAAATCTACTAGAAGGCAATATAAGTCATCTTGGAGAAAATGGGTGGCCTTTGTCAAGGTGAAGAATCCACAGGAGATCTCGACGGACTTCTGCTTATCTTTCTTCATCCACCTCCATGGTTAAGGGTTGGCAGCTAACACGATTTCAACGTGTAAGTCTGCTTTGACAAGACCCATTCTATATGCCTTCCAGGTCGACCTCGCTAACGAGATCTTTAATAAAGTTCCGAAAGCCTGCGCTAGGCTCAGACCTTCAGCACCTCCATAGCCCATTTCACGGTCTTTAGATAAAGTTCTTCATTTCGCTTCACTGTTGAACAATGAGGAGTGTGCGTTAAAAGATTTGACCCAAAAGGTTATTTTCCTATTTGCACTCGCGTCCGGGGCCAGGGTTAGTGAGATTGTAGCCCTCTCGAGAGAGGAAGGCCGTGTTCAGTTCTTGGATGGGGGAGAGCTGAACCTGTTTCCGGATCCTACGTTTCTTGCCAAGAACGAGTTACCCACCAACAGGTGGGGTCCCTGGAGAATCTGCCCTCTGAAAGAAGATGCATCTCTATGTCCAGTAGAATGCCTAAAGGTCTATCTTCGTGGAACTTCAGACTTCAAGGGTGGTCAACTATTCAGGGGAAAAACATCAGGATCAAATTTATCACTGAAACAACTCATGGCGAAAATCACATATTTAATGCGCAGAGCGGATCCTGACAATACACCCGCAGGTCACGATCCGAGGAAAGTTGCCTCATCCTTAAATTTCTTTAATTGTATGGATTTTGAACATCTTCGTTCATACACTGGCTGGAAGTCTTCCAGAGTGTTCTTTCGTCACTATGCGAAGCAAGTGGAGCAACTAAAGAGGTCTGTGGTAGCAGTGGGTTGCGTCGTTAACCCTGCTGTTTAACTCTGCGAGGAACAGTGGATTTAATTGGGACGATTAATTCCAGGGTGAGTGTGTAGTTACATACCGTGCTACAAACTAAGTGTGAGGGCACCGGGTTGCCCACGTTGACTGTTCCACTTTCAAAGGTGAACTTAGCATAAGTGCAGACATGTGTGCCGAGCGTTCCTAACGCTAATGTGACCGATTAGTAATACAGACTTTTTTAACTTTGATACCTCGGTATGTTAAAAGTGGCACTAATGTTTTTCTTTCAGATAAACAAGTTTCTGTTTACTATCATGCTTGTGCTTAAATTTTTGGTTATCCTCCTCTAATATATATATATATATATATATATATATATATATATATATATATATATATATATATATATATATATATATATATATATATATATATATATATATATATATATATATATATATAATTTTTGTTAACCTGTTTATTTATTGTCTGTCAATAAACTTGTTCTTGAGAACCTTGCGTCTCCTTTACCTGTGTCAATTTATTGATAATAATTGAGCATTCATTCTATGTATATTTATCTGCGATAATTCTAATAGATTGTTCCTTTATGCAAGCTAATTTTGCATTGGTTTATGCTTTCCCTTAACGGGAGGACTCCATCCCCTAAGGGGACGGTGGCGGATATACAAGTTTCCTCCTACGCAGATATAAACCTTTATCCAATACAGTATTGAACGGAGAACTGGTCGATATTTCATATTGACGCAGTGGTTCTTTACAAACTATGCTTTACATAATATAGGGTGAGACTACTATATTGGCTTGCCTGTTATTCATACATAGGTATATGTACTCTTTAAGACTTTTCCAGAGTCTAGTAGGACTCTTCCCTGTAGGGGGCAGGAAGCTCTAACATGGTTTATGGTTAGTTGAAAAGATGTATAACGGTAACATCTTAGGTCTCTAGGTCTAGTCGACCGGGGAAATACCTCCAGGGAGTACGGCACGTTTTGAGAATCCACAGATACAGTAATGCTCTGGTATACTTGCATCAGGACGACATAGCTTGAGCCCAAAAAACAGATTTTGAGCGGAGCGAAAAATTTATTTTTGGGTGAGATGGCCATGTTGTCCTGATGGACCCGCCCTTCCCTTTCTATGAAAGGGCTGTAGGTCACCTCCCTACATACAGTATCTGTAGCACCTCGTGTATCGCTACAAGGAATACAGATGGCGCCAGGATCGGCGCAATGCACGCTTACGAAACGGGAGAAGAGAGAGCCTTGCGAGCGGCTCTCCTTTTTCTTTCTCGTTTTCGTTTTCTTGCCAATTGACCCTTTCGAAGTGTTATCTCTGTTCGGGGTGCAGATTCCCATGTGGCGTGTCAAGAATACGTCCTCTGATATTTCTCGATATCCCTGGTTCTTTTATTAGGGATATTCACTCCAGGAGTTAGAATTCTGGGTACCTTAAGGTAAATTCTCTCGGAATATCGCCGTAGTTGTAATATACTCTAGGAAGCTACCCTATAGGAACTTCCATCAGGACGACATGGCCTTCTCACCCAAAAATAGATTTTTAGCTTCGCTCAAAATCCGTTAACACGGTATACTAAAGTTGGTTGGGAGTGATCCACAGACCTACCATTCGTGAGTGAAGTGTTAAAACACTCATTCATGTGGACATTATGTGCTGTTTGTGCCTCACAAAGGAGGATGATGGGATCGCCACATTTTACGCTTCACACTGAAACATTCAAAGAATATGTTTAAATTCTGTTCAATATAATCAAATCACCCTATATAATAAAGAGCAAGTGTATGTACGTATTTATAAACATATATATATATACATATATATATATATATATATATATATATATATATATATATATATATATATATATATATATATATATATATATATATATATATATATATATATATATATATATATATATATACAGTATATCTCTTTCCGGTCACGCTACGTACATTGCAAGTCGTATGACTACCAAGTGTCTTATCATCCCTCGTGTAAGGGAAGAGGGAGTAGTCGTACCCTGACGAGAAGGGGTACCCTACGAGGAAAGGGGGCAGGGTGTGGGAAGGTGTGAATCTGTGTGTGTGCCCATTCAAATAAATATTTAACCGTCATTTTTGACGGGTCGCGTAAACTATTTCTTAATAATGCAAACCCATATGATAGAAGCTCGTGTAAAAATCGGGAAAACGTACAATTGGGAAGTGTTTTAAAGATAAACTAATGAAATGAATCTACATACGTCAGAAATAAGTATAAAACTAGAATAGCCTTCTGAGAGTGCAGACCTCCGTCGCGGCTGATTATTTCTTGAAACCAGCTTGCGTTAAGGTTAATTCGGTCAACCTGTTGCTCGACCTTGACCTTGACGTTTGACTTATGACATTCAAAATTGAATCACTTTAATATCTCGACAAGCCAATTAAATCCTGAAAGTGTTTACAAACAGACAAACATACCCTCCACCAAACTTCGTTAGCAGGGGTACAATATATAAGATAATTGACAGTTGCATTAATCTTTTAAAAGCTTACGAGATTCGTTATCCAAAACAACAACACTGTAATGGCAAAGCAATAACAAAAAAATGAACTATGGGAGATTTTATCTCTCTCTCTCTCTCTCTCTCTCTCTCTCTCTCTCTCTCTCTCTCTCTCTCTCTCTCTCTCTCTCTCTCTCTCTCTCTCTCTTGCAAACTACCTCATTAAAGGCAATCTCTTCCTCACTACATATCTCATTACCTGATCCAAAAGGGAAAGATTCGCAGGGCGTCGCCCATTTCCAATTAGATTTAGCTTCATTGGGTTTTTCAATCACGTTATAAATAGCACCTGTGTTGTTGGTAGAAAGTCAATGTCCTTTTCGTATTTAGCCATTATTAAGCATTCTAGGTCAAAAAGCAGAATTCCTTGGTCGAAAAAATATTTTCTTGGTCAGAAAATATATTCTTGTTCGAAAAAAATTACTTTTCTATGCAGAAAAATAAATTTTCTTGGTCAAAACGTTAATTTCCTTGATCTAAACATTATATCAGAAAAATTTTGTCGTTGAAAATAAATTGATTTTCTTGTTCGAAAAATTCTGTTTCTTGGTCAAAAATTGATTTTATTGGTCGATAAATTACTTTTCTTGGTCGAAAAATGATTTTTCTTAGTCGAAAATTTATTTTTCTTGGTCGAAAAATTAATTCCCTTTGTTGAAAAGGTTTTTTGGCCCGTAAAAAAATTTTCTGGCTGAAAAATAAAATTCCTCTCAGTTGAATACATTTAAATAGACAAATTATAAAGAAAAAAAAACCATAAACACGATAAATGCTTACAAATGTTAACATAATCTATTAACTTAAGACAACCCAAAAACCTGATAAAAAACAACTTTGAGTAGTGAAGTATATCAATACTGAAAGTATTTCTCAAACTGGAGAGCATAAATTATCTCTACTGTTAGTGACATATGCTTCAGTATTTTAAAAAATTGGTTCTTCATAAGGACCAGAGTTTTCTGTGCAGTACTTCTAGGAGAAGGACACTGAAGCCAAACTCTTGTCCTCTTGTATTGGGTAATGCCATAGCCTCTGCGACATTGGCTTGCAATCTCTTGTACCACTCATTTAAACTATTCTATGTGTTTCATCATTATCTTTCCTCACTGGGCTATTTTCCTTGTTGGAGCCTTTGAGCTTATAGCGTCCTGCTTTCCCAACTAGGGTTGTAGCTTAACTAGTAATGACAATGATAACAGTTGGCCGACTTTACCTATTGGATTTCGTACAATTTAAACAATTTTATGTGTTTGACCAAAAACATTTCTTGTCCCGTTGAAACTGAGTATTCAGTTCTGAGTGGAAGAAAACATTACAAATGATAACAACAATAATAACCATATTTTTACAATAACAACAACATTAATAACAACAATTGAATAATACGTGAAATATACTTTCATTTGTGTCTCTAATCGTTTCGTCTTTCATCCCTTAATCTGGATGCTTTTACCTCTACCTAACGGTCCTTGCAAATCTATCCCTTTAAATGGCCTCCTTTGTATCACTTTAGCGAAAAATTCCCTGAACTTATTTCCGCCCAGCAATCGACCTTGCTTTGAAGCGGTGGGGCAATCTAGGTCACTGCAATTTAAGGCTCAAGGATTTTGATGACATAAATCCATCAAAAGGATTAAACAGGGCTTACGAGCCTCAGAAGCTATGATGGGTTGCTCCTCTGTAGCATGTTTTAAAGCCCGAATATTTATATATATGATCAGCGCTCACGTTCCCTGTCTCCCAAATTTAGGACCAGAGGGAACAAGGCAATGGTTACTGACGGCTCTGCAGGTAGAATCTCTGGGTGTCCTCAGTACAAAGAAAGTAAGTTTGTGTATTTCAGTGAAATCTATCATGGTTTGAGGTTCATTAACTCTGTCCTTCACTTATTTCTTCGAATCTTTATTTAATAT
>NC_090741.1:97942542-97962542 GCF_036898095.1 Palaemon carinicauda | reverse complement strand
TTGAGAATAAGGTAATGATCCTCCTGTAAGTGGAAGCTTATAAGGTTCAGGGAACACAAAAGAAGAGAGAGAGACTCAGAGCTTGACAGCAGAAACGATTTTAGAATCAGTGGCCAAAATAGCATCTATAAAAGATAGCGAGACTAATCTCGCTGGAGATGAAGAAAAAAGAGTTTTCGAAAAGGAGTTAAAACAGGAAAGTGGTCAGATAAAGGCAACAGAAATAGTTAATATTATTATCATTAACAGGCAATGCCTGATGAATGGGAGTTAGGAGAGTTGTTGAAAATGGCAAAGAAAAAAAAAGAAAAAAAAAAGGAGAGCTAACTGATTGCAATAATTACAGAGACATAGCACTTACGTCAGTTGTCATGAAAATATATAGTATGCTAATTCTAAAGAGACTAGAGATAAAGATTGATGAAAAGCTGAGATGAACAAGCAGGATTTAGAAAAGGTAGAAGTTGTACTGACCAAATTCTCGTTTCACGACAAGTGCTTCAGCAATGTATAGAATATTGAAACTAACTTTTATTGGCATTTGTGGACTATCAAAAAGCCTTTGATAGTTTGCACCGGCCAATTTTGTGGAGAGTTATGCGTTATTATGGAGTTCTTTTCAAATATTTAAATTTGATTAAGTATGTTCAAGAGCATAGCAAGTGCAAAGTTAATGTTAATGGAGTCCTACCAAATGATTTCCAGTGAACAGTGGAGTACTCCAAGGAAATGTGTTATAACCTATGTTATTTATCCTCCTCATGGGTTTTGTAATGCATAGAACAGATGGGGAAGGTGGAGAAAGATTAGACTGGATTGGTAACAGGAAGTTAAGTTATGCTGATGACTCTGTTCTTTTTTAGCAAAACGCCACAGGACTTGCAAAGCTTGCTTACCAGAATGAATGAAATATCACAGGAGGTTGGGCTCAATATAAATAGAAGAAGGACAGAGATAACTAGAACGGAATATGCAATGGAAGAAGAAATATCACTGGACGTGTATTTGTATATGTTTCAGGTGATGGTTCAATGTATGAGTTTAAGGGGGGGGGGGGGGTGTGATGACTTATATTGACTTCAAGGTCGTTGTGCTAACATTACACAACCACAGTATTTCCTAGTCTCCCTCCCCATCCCACTTGTATATGGGGGAACGTTGTAACCCTTTTAGTTGCTATATGAGCTCGAATGAGTTTGGATTTACGCCTAAAAAAAATTGCTGCTAGGAGCCTATGTGCCTTTGTATTTAGGCCTAGAAGCTGCCGTTGCCACGCCTCCCATATTTAGGGCATCTAAAAAAACTTAAAACATCCTTGTCTTAAATCAGCCAAATACTTTTACACATCTGCCTGGTCTCTCTCTCTCTCTCTCTCTCTCTCTCTCTCTCTCTCTCTGCGAAAAATATCCTCAGACATATTGAAACAATATGATCCAAAAAACTGGAGCCAATCTACGGAGAACATCAGCAGAATTATAGAGGAAATTCCAAAGAAGATTCAACTGATAAAGAGACTTATAAAGAAAGTTTATATCAATCAACACATTCCATCAAAGAACAATAAGAAGTCCAATTTGGTGAATATGCTGATTGATGCATTGGGAAAAAGAATGCCAAAATGGTGCAATAAATGTAAGATATAGTATTCCATTATTAATACTCAACAACTGATAAGAAAATGCGATGCCTGTCACGTTCCAACACACCCTACATGTGCTGAAATACAGCTAAAAATAAAAAATAGAGACACAAAAGTATTCTGCTCAACATGCTTTGTCTGGATAGAAAATATAATTAAGTCGAGACTGAATCTGCAAATAGTTGAAGATCAAGAAGAAGAAGAAGAAGAAGAAGAAGAAGAAGAAGAAGAAGAAGAAGAAGAAGAGAAAAATGAACAGGATATGTGTAAGGATGCAGAGGAAGTCATTGATATAACTTATGATGCCATCCAACAATATACTTACGAAGAAATAAATTATCAGAGGGAAACAAATAATAGACCTAACAGACTACCCGGACCTACATACTTTTAGGGAAGATCAAGAGCAAGAAAAAATAGAAAAGAAAGATATTGTCTGCAATTTGCTGAAAAGAGGAAATTGCAGATTTGGCGAAAGATGCTACTACAAGCATCCAAAGATATGCCATATATATGAAATATATGGTAAATGTGCGTATTTAGACGGATATGGAGACGATTGCAGAGATCTCCATTCAAAAATATGCAAAAACTAAAAGAAGGAAAAGGATGCAAATTCAACAAAAAATGTCGATATATGCATCCTGTGACCATGAATGAAAGTAAGAAAACTCAGCAAACAGAAAAGAAAAAATGAAAGCAAAAATGAAAAAAAAAGAAAAAAAAGCTCAGTATATACCGCACTATGCACAAAAGGCCCCAAGATGTGATGCCTTTCAACCCAAATATGCACAATTAGAGCCCAACTACAAAGAATGCATCTATAATGCCAGGGGTTGGTGCAGATATGGGGATAATTGCAGGTATAGACACAAAAATAAATATGAAGGTGAAAGAGCAAATATAATAGAAAAGTTGGATTTTTTGATGGCAGAATTCCTGGAAATGAAGAAAAGAACTTCATGTCAGAACAGGAAGTAAGCATGGGAAAATCCATATTACCAATATTAAATAATGGCGATGAAACACAAACCATAATATTGATGTATGCACAGGGTTTAGTCACGAGTAACTCTAAGAGGAAAAAAGAGTTCTAAGAAGAACTAACTCAAATTGAAAAAAATTGATATATTAAATATAAGTGAAACATGGTATTCCTAAGAGATTGGCAATGATGACCAGAAAAAAGGGTTTCTAAACATATAGATCAGACAAAACAAATAGGAACCAAGGGGAAACTGCAATATATGGAAGAGACATAAATCAAGGAAAAGTCAGTGAAAAATACAGCAACACAGAATATGAATTGATTGTGGTAGAATTTGAATTTGAAAAACTAGTTAATATTGTAGTTTACAGACCCCAAATACTAAGGAGTTTGACATAATAATAGAAAAAAAAATAGATGATATATGTAGAAACCATAAAGACTGGAATATACTCCTATCCGGAGATTTTAACTTTCCTTTCGGGGATTGGAAAGAACGGATAGAAGAAAGTGGTTGTATATATAAATATAAAAAAGAGAGTAATAGTAGCGCAGAAGATAGGAGGCAGTTTGAAAAGCTTCAAGATATACTATTAGATCATAATATGCAACAAATAAACCACATTCCAACAAGAAAGGAAAATGTCCTAGATTTAGTATTTGTGAATGAATGAATTATGTTAAAGAAATAATAGTGTATAACACGAGAATTTCAGACCACAATGTCATAGAATTAATAGTCCATTCCAAAGCCAGTGATTGTAGAGATAATCGAAGCACAAAACGTTGGGAAAGATATGGATACTTCAATATATATATATATATATATATATATATATATAAAAGTAATTTACTCATGCAAAAAAGATGAAAGATGAATAAAGGGTGATTAGAAATAGGACCTCTAAGAATTGAAGGACGCTTATCGAATAAAAAAAAGGACATATGCAACATATTAGCAGAAAAATATAAGGGTGAGTTCCCGCCAAAAATTGCAAATGAGAATAATGAAACAGAAATGAGAGAAGAAAATGTTGAATATCTAACGGAGATAGATATTAATGAAGCAAATATTGTCGAGGCTATAAGCGAAATTAAAAATGAATCGGCAGCTGACCAGATGGAGTTCCAGCGATTTTGTTGAAAAAACTGCACACACTATCGCGAAGCCGCTTGCAATACTGCTAGGAAAAAGTGTAGATATGAGCGAGATATATGTTAAACATAAATCAACTTATAAAACTCCTATCTTTAAAAGTGGATCAAGACTAGAGGGAAGCAATTATAGACTTGTTAGGCTAACATTATATATTATGAAAGTGTATGAGAGGGTAATAAAAAAAAAAATAATGAATCATTTGGTTAAAAATAATTTGTTTAATATAGGTCAACACGGTTTTTTGCCCGGAAAAAGTACACAAACCCAACTGATAGCACACTGAAAACATATACAATAATACGGTAAATTAAAAAGACACAAATGTGATCTATCTAGATTTTGCCAAAGCCTTTGCCAAGGTAGACCATAATATACTAGAGACAATAATGAGAAAGCATAATACTGTGGGAAAGATAGGAAAATGGGTAAAGAATTCCTGCAAAACAGAAAATAGATAGTGGTTGCAAATGACGAGTAAGATGAAGATCAGGTAATATCTGGCGTGCCACAGGGTACGGTATTAGCTGCACTACTGTTTTTTATTATGATCTCAGACATAGACTGTGATGTTAAAACTTCTGTAGTGAGAAGTTTCGCCGATGACACAAGAATAATTAGAGAAATTACTTGTGATGAAGATAGGAACTCACTACAAAGAGATCTAAATGAAATATATGAATTGGGGAAGATGAAAAGGATGGTATTTAAATCCGATAAATTCGAAGCAATAAATTATGGAAACAGAGAAGGAATGGTATATGCATACGGGGGACCTAATAACGAGACAATCACAAACAAGGGAGCAATTAAAGTCCTTGGTGTAATTTTGAATAGGAATATGTTATGCAACGACCAAATAGCAACACTGTTGGCTAAATGTAAAGCAAAAATGGGAATGTTATTCAGACACTTTAAAACAAGAAAAGCTGAACACATGATTGTGCTTTACATAACTTATATACGTAGTACACTCGAGTACTGAAATGTGATATGGTAACCACACTACCAAAAGGATATTGCACAAATAGAGAGTGTACAAAGGTCCAATACTGCTAGAATAGAAGAAGTTAAGGACCTTGACTACTAGGAAAGACTGCAATTTTTAAAACTATACAGTATAGAAAGGAAAAGAGAACGCTACATGATAATACAAGCATGGAAGCAAATAGAAGGAATTACCGAAAACATCATGGAGCTTAAAATATCAGAAAGAGCAAGCCAGGTAGATTAATAGTGCCAAAAACTATACCAGCAAAACTAAGGAAGGCGCACAGGACATTAGGAATAAGCTTGATATATACCTAAGATGCATCCCAGACCATCCAAGACTGGAAGATGCAAAATACACCGCAAGATGCATTAGCAACACTGGTGGATATACGAGGTGCCTCACACTGAGGGACCTGGGGGAACCCAAACATATAATAAGGCAATAAGGTAAGGCTTGCTCTCTCTCTCTCTCTCTCTCTCTCTCTCTCTCTCTCTCTCTCTCTCTCTCTCTCTCTCTCTAAATGAAGTGGAATCATTTAAATATTTAGGAACAATGAGCCTTAATACAGGATCTTTAGAATTTGAGTTTAATGAAAGATTTTGAATAGCAAATCCGACAATGACTAGGTTAAGTCAAATTTGAAAATCAAGCCGCCTGAAATTACATATAAAAATCTGGCTATATATCGGTTTAGTGAAGTCGGTGTTACTAAGTGTATGGACATTAGTTGGGGTAAGATAATGAAACAATATCCAACAGATTCTTTAGATTTGAGAACAAAGACCTCAGAAGAATATTAGGAGTTAAATGGCAGGACAGGATTAGGAATGAAACAATAAGAGAGAATACCCAAGTACCATATGTGGATGAGATCATAACTAGGGGTAGAAATTAGTTCACCATACGTTTACCTAGGTTCCATAAGGCACTAAAAGAGTTAGAAGACCCAGGCCTACATGGCTAAGGACTATAAATTGTGAACACGATAATAAATGAAGAAGTATTGATATAAAAGCTCAAGATAAAGACGGCTGGCGAAATCTAACTGAGACCCTTTCCGTCAATAGGCGTAAGAGGAAATGATGATGATGCTGATTACTATATAAGCAACAACCTTAGTTGGAAAAGGGCTACAACAAAGAAAATTGCTAATTGAGGGAAGGAAATGGATAATGAATTCAATCTAGAAAAAGAAAGTAATTTCTATTTCATTTTGTGTACGTCACACAAAACAAAAATATTCCATGTAATAAAATTAATAGAATTTCAAAGGTTTGGTCCGATTTCCGGGAAATATATATCACTTCTTTTTCAATGAATTTCAAAGGATACAATAACTAATATTTCCTCTTTCTATTACTAATAAATTATTGGTATTCACAAAAAAAAAAAAAACCCAAATCGTGGGAAACCCGGAAATTATATTATGTTTTTCTTCCTAATAGAAGCTTCGGGCAAAAGTCAGAGTTATAAAATAAGAGAGAGAGAGAGAGAGAGAGAGAGAGAGAGAGAGAGAGAGAGAGAGAGAGAGAGAGAGAGAGAGAGAGAGAGATAAGTAAATAAGATGAAAGAGAAACTGTTATCAGACAGATTGACAGACGTGGAATAATTCACGTAGGAAACAAAGGTTAACAATGACTTCAAGGAAAACTAAGTTGTAAAAAGGGAGTAATCGAAAACAATGGAAGATCCAGAATTTATTTGGCCTCTTAACCCAATGCATTTTTATGGGAATACCGTTAATTTATTATAGTGGCATAGAGGCAATATTGGCTGGTGGATTACAATACATATCATGAAGAAGAAGAATGAAATGTTTTTCCTGGTAAACAATCCAGATCTAGAAGATATCGTCAGATAACTCTTGAAGACGGGTCTTTAATGTAACTATTATTTTCGCTTGACCAGTTTGTTTAATCATTTCTGTAGTATAAAAGAATATCTTTTGCTTAATGTAATAGTACCTTTATGCAAACTCTTATCCCAAGATAAAAATTAGGAAGGACGAATAATTGATAGTATTTCCTGATGGATAATTTAGGCATTATTTCAGACAAGTGTTCTGCAACTTTGAAATAAGTGTTGATCTCGACAAGAAAACAATGACTAATCCAAATTTACTGGCACTTCCAGTTCATTTATATATGTGTAGACAAGCCTGCAAGTTTCTCGCAACACACAGTTACCTCAAGAGGGGTGGCACTTATGAATAACATGGCAGTCGTCATTTTCTGCAGTGAAAAAATAAGGATCTCCTTTCATTCTTTTTGAACAATCTAAGAAAAACTTCGTAAGAAATTGATGACTTTCTTATATCGGTGTTAAAAACTGAGCTATTCTCTTATAAAAGATAGCTCTTGGGCGAATATTTAAGACTCATAATAAAGCAAAAAATTTCCGGTTTATTTTCTTATATTTTACTAGTCATAAATAGCTGCTAAATTACTCGAACCTCGATATATATCCACTGTAGGTTCTAGAGGCTTTAGATATGCAGCCCCGAGACTATAAAATAAACTGCTACAATACATCCGAAAGACCGAAGATATTAAGGCTTTCAAGAGGACACTAAAGATTTTCTTGTTCTCTAGGTGCTTCGATAATGTAAACCTGACAATAAACGTACAATGTGCGATGTGAAATGCTGAATGATTTGGAATGAATAAGATAAAGTGAATGTGAAGGTCCTGTAGAGAGTAGGGTTCCCCTTCTGTATAGGACCAGGAAAGCAGTCCGTACAGTAAACTAAGTCAAATTAAACATTTAGACTGAGATGCACACGCACCCCCATCTCTTAGCAGTATATATATATATATATATATATATATATATATATATATATATATATATATATATATATATATGTATGTATGTATATATATATATATATACATATATATATATATATATATATATATATATATATATATATATATGAATATATATATATATAGATAGATAGATAAATATATGTATATACAGTATATATATATATATATATATATATATATATATATATATATATATATATATATATATATATACATATATATATTTATCTCTCTCTCTCTCTCTCTCTCTCTCTCTCTCTCTCTCTCTCTCTCTCTCTCTCTCTCTCTCTCTCTCTCTCTCTCTCTCTCTCTCTCTATATATATATATATATATATATATATATATATATATATATATATATATATATATATATGTATATATATATATAAATATATATATATAGCCAAAAACTTTACTTTTATTTTATAAGAGATATTCATCCTCTTCTTCAATTAATAAAGAAACTTTTAGAGAAAGACTTCAAAAATAGAATGAGTTCTATTTTCCTCCACTTGTAAAGAAGAAAATAATTTCAACTTGTACTTAGTATTTTTCTCTATTTTTTTTTGTTCTGACCTTAAGTAGCTCATTCCAGCGAATGACTCTTATCTGTTCCACTCAGAGCACAACTTGTCTCTTTGGAGACGTTGTAAGTTACGAAGTGCAAAAATATCAACAAATCCTTCGTGCCGAAAAGCCCACGCAAATTACAATTCATCTTCGTTATTATTAATATTATTATTATTATTATTATTATTATTATTATTATTATTATTATTATTATAAACCTTGTCATCCTTGTGATTCATATTATTATTAAAATATGAATAGTGACTTTCTTTTTTATAAACGATCATCTTTAAACAACTTCCTGCTCATTTCTATTCGCTGTTTACATAATTACAGGAAGATAATACAATTGCAAAAGTTTTATTTATTGTCTTTACCATATTCTCTAAAATGATTAAGTCACCGCTCTTCAATCTTATTTACATTAAAGGTAATTATTTTTTAAAGTTTACTTTCCAATTCTTTCTGTTTCAACTCGAATTCAATTTCAGAATCGGTCTCCTAACGGCTTGCCCCCCTCCCCGCCCTCTCCAGTTAATGGTCCTTTAAAAACCCATTAACTTCCACTCGCAAGAGTTTCTCTTCAAATAACAATCCAATAACTTCGCCTCGATTTACTGAACAACGAAATATTGGCTTCAAAATTGCCTAATTTCTCTTACACGTTCGGAAGAAGGCGCAGAAGAAGGGAGGGAAGGAGAGGGAGATAGGCAGAACAGAAGGATAATTTGGGGGTGGACAGATATGGATTTTGTCACGCTATACTAAAATCAATTAAATGTATCTCCTTACAAATTCATTTATTGCTGAATCATCACTTATTCTGTTATTATTCCCTTGAACATTTAATGTCCTTTTATTTCCCTACAAGGTTTAACCTCATTTGAAGTAGGTGACGCAGGTAAAATGAGCGTGATCCAGAGACCTACCATTCGTGAGTGAAGTGTTATAACACTCATTCATGTGGACATTATGTTCTGATGATGTTGAAATACTCAAAGAATGTGTTTAAATTCAGTTCATAGAATTAAATTTCTCCTATATAATAAGGAACAAATGTCTGGATAAGTTTATAAACATATAAATGAATATAAAGTATATATATATATATATATATATATATATATATATATATATATATATATATATATATATATATATATATATATATATATATATATATATATATATATATATATATATATATATATATATATATATATATATATATATATATATATATATATATATATATATATATATATATATATATATATATATCTTCTTTCAGGTTAAACTCAGCTCACTGCCAGACGTATAACTACTCGGTCTCTCACCATCCCTCAAGTAAGGGGAGAGAAAGTAGTTGTACCCTTTTGAGAAGGGATATATTGCAAGGAAACCGGTTGAATGTGTGTGTGTGTGCATTTCTACATAAATATTTAATCGTTACTTTTGACGGGTCGCTTATGCTAGTTCATAATAATGCAAAAAGACATACTATAGAAGTTCGTGTAAAATTCGGGAAAATGTACATTTGGGAAGTGATTTAAAGCTAAACTCATGAAATTAATCTGCATACGTCAGAAAAAAGGGTATAAAACGTTATCTCTAGGAAAAAAAATTCCTTAAGGTTAATCCGGTTTACCTGTTACTCGGCCTTGACCTTGACATTTGAATTGGGACATTCAAAATTGAAACACTTTCACATCTCGACATAACAAATAATCTCTGAAAGTCTCACCACTCTATGAGTAAAATTGTGGCCAGGAATATGTTCACAAACAAACAAACAGACAAACAGGGTAAAAAATATAACCTCAATCCAACTTCGTTGGCGGAGGTAAAAATATGTAAGATAATTGACATTGTCATTAATCTCTTTAAAGCTTACGAGAATTGTTATCGAAAACAATGACACTGAAATTGCAAAGCAATAACAAATAAATGAACTCTGGGAGATTTTATCCCCTCTCTCTCTCTCTCTCTCTCTCTCTCTCTCTCTCTCTCTCTCTCTCTCTCTCTCTCTCTCTCTCTCTCTCTTGCAAACTACCTAATTAAAGGCAATCTCTTCCTCACTACATATCTCATTACCTGATCCGAAAGGGTAAGATTCGCAGGGCGTCGCCCCTTTCCAATTAGATATAGCTTCATTCGCAGGATTTTCAATCACGCTATAAATAGCACAAAGTCAATGTCTGATTTGTATTTAGCCATGATTGAGCATTATTTATTGGTCGAATAACAAAATTTTCTTTGGTCAAAAAAATTATTTTCTTAGTCGAAAAAAAAATCCTGTTTGAAAAATAAATTCTTCAGTTGAATACATTTAAATAAACGTATTATAAAAAAAAACCTTAATCAAACGATAAATACTTACAAATGTCAAAGTATTGCAGCAACTAGGACAATCGAAGCTCTTACAAAAAACACCTTGAGGAGTGAAGTATATCTTAACTGACAATTCGAGACAATCCGTCTGCCCTTCTTAGTATTTCCCAAACTGGAAAGCAGACAAGATATATACTGTTAGTGAAATATGCTTTAGTATTTCAAAAATGTGGTTCTTTATAGGAACCCGAGTTGTCTAAGGGGCTCTTCTAGAAGGGCACTCCAAAATCAAACCATTGGCTTGGGTGAGGCCAAAGCCTCTGTGCTTTCTTCACCACTCATGAACACTATTCTCTGTTCACTTCTTTCCTTTCCTTACTCGGCTGTTTTCCCTGTTCGAACCTTTGAGCTTATAGCGTCCTACTTTCCCAACTAGGGTTGTAGCTTAACTAGTAATGACAATAATGATAACAGCTGGCCAACTTTACCTTTTGGATTTAATACGAATTCAATTATTTCTTGTATTTGACAAAGAACATTTCATGTCCCGTTGAGCCTGAATATCCAGTTTTGACACTGCAAAATCAAACCATTATCTTGGATAGTGTGAAAGCCTATGTACTGTGTTATACCCTTCATGGACGCTATTCTATCTGTTTCCTTATATCCTTTCCTTACTGGGCTAATCTTTTGCAACAACAATAATAAAAATTGAATACGTGAAATATACTTTCCTTTCTGTCTCTAATCCTTTTGTCTTTCACCCCTTAATCTAGATGCCTTTACCTCTACCTAACAAGCCTTGCAAAGCTATCCCTTTAATGGCCTCGTTTGTGTCACTCCAGCGATAAATTCTCAGAACTTATTTGCGCCCAGCAATCGAACTTGCTTTGAAGAAGTGGGCAATCTAGGTCACTGCAAGGTAAGGCTGAAGGATTTTAATTATAAGAATTCATCAAAAGGATTAAACAGGGCTTAGGAGCCTCAGAAGCTATGACGGGTTGCTCCTTAGTTGCATATGTTTTAAAGCCCAAATATTTATAAATATGATCAGCGCTTACATTTTCTGTCTACCCAATTTAGGAAAAGAGGGGACAAGGCAATGGTTACTGAAGGCTTTGCAGATAGAACCTCTGGGTGTCCTCAATAGAGAGAAAGTAAGTTTCTGTATTTGAGTGAAACCTATCGAGTCTTGAGGTGTCTTGAATTCGTGATTTACAGGCTATGAGTCACCGCTGATCTAGGTTATCCATTAACTCTGTCCTTCATTTATTTCTTCGAATCTTTTTAATTCTTCTTGATTTCATATTTGGATATTTTATTCTGTGGGATAATTTACGGCCTTTCGGGTGGATTCATATGAATAAAAAAAGATAGTATATATGTGCATATATATATATATATATATATATATATATATATATATATATATATATATATATGTATGTATATACATACATATATATATATATATATATATATATATATATATATATATATATATATATATATATATATATATATATATAAAATAATAACAATTCTTACATTCCCTTCATAAACTAAAACAAAGTGGAAGAGAGATAAAAGGAATTAATCTCTTGAATGGAAACTTTCTTCTCCCAATCTGGGTTATTTTGTGGTTTTCGATCCCACTTGAATGCCCAATCTGGCTGGAATCAGAAGTTAACGAGGGAGAGAGAGAGAGAGAGAGAGAGAGAGAGAGAGAGAGAGAGAGAGAGAGAGAGAGAGAGAGAGAGAGAGAGAGAGAGAGTTATATGTCAATCTATCTATCTATCTATCTATCTATCTATCTATCTATATATATATATATATATATATATATATATATATATATATATATATAAATATATTTATATATATATATAAATATATATATATATATATATATATATATATATATATATATATATATATATATTCACATATATACCTCGTAGAGCATAAGGATATATATTCTTTTTTTTATTTTTTCGAATTCAGTTTTTTACTAATGACAATAGTAGCGTTAGCTTTTTTCGTGAACAATTGCTCCTATTTTCTTACTTTCTTTTTATTCTCCTTCGATGAGGAAAACCTATTCACAAATAGGAAATCATGAATGAATAGAATATTAGGACATGTATACAGACAGGAAATCATGAATGAATAAAATATTAGGACCTTTATATAGATCTAACATAGAACCTCTACCTGTATGTGAGGATGTACTCAGAGAAATGCTAAAGGCCCCAGTTCCTCTCTCATCATGGTGAAATATTTCGACAAATATATGTTGTAGAAATAAGGTCCCCTCTTGGGAGGCTGGGAGCAAATGACCTTCAGAAAACACCAAAAACTAGAATCTATAGACAGATATAGATTTGAGCTATATAACGGAGTTTGACCAAAGCGAAAAATCTATTTTTGAATGAGATCGCCATGTCGTCCTGATGAAGTTCATAAAGTAGCTTCCTAAGGGATATATGTTACTACAGTGATATTCCCAGAGAATTAAACCTTCAGGTCCCAGAATTCTAACTCCTGGAGCGAATATCATTAAATTTTCTCTCAAGGATATCACATAATATCAGAGGACGTATTTTTGACACGCCTCATAGCAATCTGCACCCCTAATAGCGTTTATGCTTCGAGGGGGACATGGAAGAATAGAAGGGGAGCCGTATCAAGGTAACCCCAGCTCTGTACTACTATTGACCACCACAACAGCGCCATCTCCAAGATGGCGGACATTCCTTGTAGCATTGAGCATGGTGCTACAGATACAATACTTCAGGGAGGGATACCGTGAAGATCTTTTCTTATAGAAAAGAAGGGTGGGTCCATCAGGACAACATGGTGATCTCACCACTAAATAGATTTTTCGCTTTGCTCAAAATCCGTTTTTGGGGCTCAAGCCATGTTGTCCCTAACCTTGGGACAACATTTCTATGATCATTTAGACCAATCGAGACAAATGACGTTACCGTTATCCGTCATTATCACTATTCATACACGATGTTAGTGCTTCCTGCCCCCTACAGGGAAGAGTCATTCTAGACGGTGGAAAAGAGGTCTCAAGGTTAGCATATATTGTATGAACAAACATAAGTATACACTGGATATACAAACAGTCTCGTAGTTTGTGTATATTGCCGAATACTAATCAGTGTTTCTTATATCTATTGTTTGTGAGCATACAAATATATGAAGAGTACATACTCTGGACTTTTAATCATGCAATTGTCGGGTGAATTAGGACGCAATTACATTCTAATAGACATTTATTTTTAGTAAATGACTAAGTGAATTAGCAAGTAAAACGAATGTAGTATGATAACGGAATTATACATGTAACATGCAGAGATTATATTTCTTTCCTGAGAAGAAAGAAATGATGAGTGCCACTCTCAGATTGAAGAAAATTTATAATAAAATTTCTCTTTATAATTTCTGTATCGGTTACATCTTATGGACACTGTGTACTACGTACACATGGTACTAGTGCTATCTGTATAAGTCCACACCATGTATTTTTGAACAGAGTTAGTGCCACCATGGTAACACTTATTCAAAGGAGGTCACACTAAGAGAGATGACCCCTTCTCCCTTTAATTGACACTCCCAGTCAATTAGCTGTTCATCGCAGAATTAGACGGCAGGTTAAATACTCTACCCGACATCACCACAAAATGCTTCATTTCATGGACCTGCTTAGCATAGTGTTTGTAGAACACTCTGGATGATTCTCATTCAGTATATGAGCGAGGACATTCAAAGTCCCAAGCAATTAACTGTTTATGACCGTAATTAGGGGGCAGGTTTTAATACACTACCTGCCACCACTACATAGTGCTTCAGTTCATGGACCTGTTTCGCATAGTGTTTGTAAAACACTCTGGATGATTTCCATCCGGTGTATGAATGAAGACACTCAAAGTCCATATACTGAAGGAAGTTCAGTGATAAAATAATTTTTCTCGGATCATGACGTGCTGGAGTACTGTCATGATCCGCTCTACGAATAAAGTAGGTGAGCTTTGCCCTCAGTTGTTTTAGGGGTAAGTTTGATCCAAAGGTTTCTCCTTTGAAGAGCTGTCCTCCCATGAAGTCTGAAGTTCTACGAAGATAGACCTTTAGACACTCTACCGGACATAGAGAGACATCTTCCTTCAGAGGGTAGATTCTCCAGGGACCCCACCTTTTAGTGGGTAGCTCATTCTTAGCGAGAAACGTTGGATCAGGGAAGAGATTCAGTTCTCGTGCTTCTGCAAACTGAATGTGGCCCTCATCTCTAGATAGTGCCAATATTTCACTAACTCTAGCCCCTGAGGCTATATCGAACAGAAAAATAACCTTTTGGGTTAGATCCTTAAGCGAACAATCTTCATTGTTCACGGACGAGGTATAATGTAGGACCTTGTCCAAAGACCAAGAGATGTGCTTTGATGGTGCTGCAGGCCTAAGCCTTGCACATGCCTTCGGGATCTTATTAAAGATCTCATTCGCCAAGTCCACTTGAAAAGCATATAGAAGAGGTCTAGTCAAGACTGACTTGCACGTAGTTATCGTGTTGGCCGCCAAACCTTTGTTATGAAGATGGATAAAGAAGGACAGACAGAAGTTCATTGAAATCTATTTTGGTCCTTTTGCTTTTACAAAAGCAACCCGCTTTTTTCATGATGACTCATATTGTCTTCTAGTTGACTTAGACTTTTATTCTTCTAAAAATTCTATATTGCCTTTTGAGATCCGAAATCTTTTCCTAACCGCTAGGGCAAGAAAATCATGCAATGAAGGGTTTGGGTTCTCTGTGATAAATCGAAGGCAATTATTCTCTGAACCTTCTGAAATAGTCCTGGGTTCAGAAATAGAGACAGCCTTAGCCTCCGTTCCTTCCTCAAAGAGGACAAATTGCTCTTGGGCAACTTGGGAGCCAACAGAGCTACTGCTCCCTGAAAGGATCTCAGCATGTTGAGGACTTTCAGCTGGTGAGTGGATGGGATGAACTGGAAATCCTAAGTCTATCCCTTCCATTTCAAGGACATGATGTCTGTCATTTTTATTAGAGGATCCTCGTATGGGGCTACGTATCGAGGTAGTTCCTTGACGATGCTCGTAATGAAGAGGTCAGACTGCAGTTCGGGGACTTGTTCCCATCTGGGAGAAAATAGGTCTGCGTCCGTGGACCATTCTAACTCTCTCAGCTTGAGTCCAAGCAGAGCATCTACTGTCACATTGCGGATCAATTATACATGAACTGCTGACAGGTGCCAACCCTTTAGGGAAGGGATGGTTAACTACACCTAGATTGTGTAAGACGTTCTCTAGCATCGTCGATTGCAGTGTCTCATTATCGCTTTGGAGTCCCAGATCAGCAGTAGGCAGTCTGATCTGCGTGGAGAGAGTTTCCCCACTCATGACAGGACCAACATGGTCTTGGGACTTTCGGGCTTTGACCTTTGTTAGGGAACCGATTAAGGAAGGATCGATATCGGTCTTTTTAGATCTCTTTGAGCGTTTGATGCGTGTTTTCTCCAGACTCTTAACGCATCTTGCAGCAGTGCTCTTAGCACTGGGTCTGTCTCTATTGCGAACTGAAGAGAGGTAGCATGGAGAAAAGGCTATCTAATACTGTGTATGTATACAGTAAATATGGATGTAAAAGTCTAATTTTACTACCTTTCTCCAGAAAAAAAGGTTCAAATGGAAGGGGAGAATGTAACATTCAAGCTTCCATCCAGCTACAGTACTGTCGCCAGCAAGGTCCTGCCTATACCCTGCCAGCCGGCAATATCAGTACATTCGGCGTGCTGCCGGTTGAGTCAGCACCAATCTGTGCCGGCCTGGCAGTCAGCACCCTGGCAACAGAAGCTGTGGCTAGCAGTGCAAGGGAGAACTGAAGAACCTTGGTGACAGGAGGGACTTCCCACTCACATTCAAAATTGCCACCAGCCGCCATGGCTGCCTGCCAGCAGTTATCAGGACTACCGGTCGGCAGCTGCCATGACTGCCGGCCGGCAGCTGTCATGGCTGCCGGCCAGCAGCTGTCATGACTGCTGGCCAGCAGTTGCTATGACTGCCGGCCGGCAGCTTTCATGGCTACCTGCCGCTGATATAGCTATTGGCAGTCTGACAACGGCTGTAGAGAGAGAGTCGGGTCGGTCCCGGCAACCCACCGGCAGTGGTAAGGTTGCAGGAAAGCGCCAACATAAAGGGATAGAGGAGGAGGGAAAAGAGGGTCCTGTATAAGGTACGGCAGGAGCTGGCCGTATAGCCTGTCCTGCCTCACCAAACGAAACTCCGTTCCTGTATTAGAACTATCCCATGTGGCTAAAGAGTTCTATTCCCTAGCCTAGGGTTAGACTAATACAATAAAGAGGTTGCTAGCACCCTCGCCGCCACCTCTAAACAATAAAGGAACAGGGCTCTAGTGCTGGTGTCCCCTAAGCAGTAGAAGAATTCTATTCTTCCACTTAGGGTCTGGCGGCACAGGACTAGTCTGCTAGGCCACAGGGAGAAGGCATCATATCGTACAGACCCTTCAGGTGTGGCCTAGGGAGGACTAGCCTCCTATGTCGGCAGCCTAACCTACCAAAGGTAGGACAATTGCGTACTGGATATTTGCGCCCCGGACAGTTGTGTCCCGGACAATCACGTCCCCGGACAATTGCGTCCCCGGACTTTTTTGTCCCGGAAATTTGCGTACATATACTTGTAATATTTACCTGTACAGGTAATATTTGTTAAGAAATATGGAAGTAACCCTGTCTCTTTGTATGTCTGTATGCAGGTATATATGTATGTATGTATGTATGTATGTATGTATGTATGTATGTATGTATGCATGCTATCGCTCGATTACAGAATTACTAGTTACTGTAAATAAGATATATGGCATAAAACCACTGAGGTACAGAACTTAAAATTACTGTACTCATCTATGATTTTACTTTTGTATTTACGTAGACCTTTAGAAAGCAATTCCTGATTTCTCTAGAAGCAGAAGAGACTTATTCACGGCAGTTCAACCTCAGTTGTCGGAGTAGGCATAGGATTCAACCAACTCTCTCAATTTCATCGTGGAATGTTCATGATCGAACAGCTGATGACTTGCCGAGGTCCAATAATAGCTTCGAAGGGTGGCATAACACAATTCAGAATTATATAACATGTCATCACCCCTCCATTTGGAAGCTAATTTACGCCCTAAAGAAAGAAGAAGCTGTGGCGGAGTAAAAGGAAAGTAGACTATCTTTCTTACGAGACGTTGCTCATAACATGCATACCTTTTAGGTATGAGCTTAAAAGTAGCCATCATAAGTCATTATTAGAAAAAATATATAACCTAAACTTTTTAGACTTATATATAGAGAATTTATAGTGTGTGTATATATATATATATATATATATAAATTTTCCATGTTATAAAGTTTTTAAAGATAATAAAACGTGCAAATGAAATATTGATGTCTATATATAGGTTCTTTCGTGTCCAGTATGGCTAAGGGTATAGTTATTGCCAAAGTATGAATTAAGAATCTAAATTATTCGATGTTATTAAAACATATGCATATTCAGGGTGGACAAAGGTATAAATAAAATTACTGTGTAAAAGTATAGAGTAAAGGTAAAGATGAAAAGCTTTATAGAATCAGTAAAACACACATACAGGTATGCAAATATCCGGGACGCATATATTTGGGGACGCAATTGTCCGGGGACGCAATTGTCTGGGGACGCAATTGTCTGGGGACGCAATTGTCCGGGACGCAAACGTCCAGTACGCAAATGTTCTAGAACCATTCTATTCACCTTGCTAGTCAGCTACTGACCACAAACTAAATACTCTGAGGTTCTGACACAAACCCAAATACCTGCATCTTCGGTTACAGGGGAAGGGCAGAAATACCGTAGGCTAGTCATGCCTGAATTAAAAATTCGAGGCCGACCCACTAGGGATGTAACCTAAGGCTACGCTCAGAGGAAAGGAGGGATCACCCTTAAATCCCCTTTTTGGAGACTTGTAATGCTTCATCTAATTCTAGGAGATAACTATCTTTACATGAACTGATAAAACAATACACGAGGGTAACCGGGGAAATGTCTGAACGTATAATAAAACGCCTAGGTTAGGTTACCTAGGCGAGACAAGGTCTCGGTTACCTCACTCACCGAAACTAACTATACGATCGACATAGAAGGAAATTATTCACATTATAAATATTTTTACAAGTATCATTTGCCAAAAGAGCTTACATAATTAATTAAATAATTAATACTATTTAAAACCGGGAAGTCGTTCGACTAACTAAATAACTAATGCCTAACGAACGACAGAGCCCATGGCGCCTCCGGTATTAGGCTCAGCTTCTCAACACAATAAATTACTCTAATTTCACTGTGAAACAGGAGCTAAAAATTACTCATTAAAAAGACCCAATACTCAACTTTCCGAATGTGAAAGAAGTTGAAGAATGCATGATAATAATCCTTGCAAATCGATCAAAAAGTTAGATCAACAGGGAACCCCACTGAGCGAAGTCGCTACAAAATTAGGAATGTCCGCCATCTTGGAGATGGCGCTGTTGTGGTTGTCAATAGTAGTACGAGAACTGGGGTAACCTTGATACGGCTCCCCTTCTATTCTGCCACGTTCCCCTCGAAGCATAAACTCTATTAGGGGTGCAGATTGCTATGGGGCGTGTCAAGAAAACGTCCTCTGATATTATGCAATATCCTTGAGAGAAAATTTACTGATATTCGCTCCAGGAGTTAGAATTCTGGGACCTTAAGGTTCAATTCTCTGGGAATATCACTGTAGTAACATATATCCCTTAGGAAGCTACTTTATGAACTTCCATCAGGACGACATGGCTCGAGCCCAAATATATATATATATATATATATATATATATATATATATATATATATATATATATATATATATATATATATATATATATATATATATATATATATATATATATATATATATATATTTATATATATATATATATATATATATATATATATATATATATATATATATATATATATATATATATATATATAGTATATGGGCCTGAAAAATATGTTTAATATACATTTCTATGGCTGTGGGTATGCAATTTCAGTGACAATTTCATCCACTCAAATACGAACCAAGTTTGAAGCCCTGTGACAACGATGTCCAAACTAATGGCCGATTACGTGAATTGGACATTTTGCTTCACTGTGACATTGACCATCCAAAATTTATTCATTAAGAGCTTTTTACAAATCAGTAAATCTCTTTTAGTTTCTTTACTCTACGATTAAAATTGGGTTTAGGGAGCTGTTCACAAACAACCACACAAGCACACATAAAGGGGAGAACACATAACCTGTAGGTGTCAATAAGAGAAAACAAGTTGCGAAAGAGAAGTGGAATAGAATATTATACATTTACCGATAATAACAAACTAATTGCAGACAGTGTAGAGAAACT
>NC_090741.1:97932542-97935042 GCF_036898095.1 Palaemon carinicauda | reverse complement strand
GAAAATATGGGAGACCAAGACCCCTCCCCAGTGACTTCAGCGATGCAAACATCATTACCATCTTCAAGAAGGGAGACAGGGAAGAACTGTAACAACTACCGGGGGAATATCACTACTAAGCATCGCGAGTAGGATTTTCGCTCGGATTCTCCTTGACCGCCTCCTTATTCTCGCAAAAGACGTCCTGCTAGAGTCCCAGTGCGGCTTTCGACCTTCCCGCGGGACCATAGACATGATCTTCTGTGCGCGACAACTACAAGAGAAGAGCCTCGAACAACAACAGCCCATAATGTTCTTCTTTCTGGGATTTGAAAAAGGCCTTCTACAAAGTACCTCGACCTGCCATGTGGGGCTGTCCTCAAAAGATATGGCTGCCCACCCGATTTTGTCAAGCTGGTGCGTGCCCTCAATGATGGAATGGTTGGGAGAGTCTGCCACCAGAACTCTCTTTCAGACCCATTCCCCCATCAATGGCGGCCTGAAGCAGGGCTGTGTTCTGGCCCCAACGTGTTTCTCGCTATACACCGCAGCAATGCTCACCGGAATTCCCCCAAACACACCCTCAGTTGACCTACGTTTCCGCATGGATGGAGGCCCCTTTCAACCTCGCTAGACTCCGCGCCAGAACCAAGACCACCTTGTGTGCAGTGCGAGAACTGCAGTATGCTGACGATAATGCCACCCCAGGTCAGACGGCAGAGGACTTGCAGTCGTTAGCTGATGCATACAATTCTGCCTACGAACGTTTTGGGATGCAAGTCAACACAGACAAAACCAAGACCCTCGTCCAACATCCACCAGGACTGATGCTCCAAACTTCAATACCACAGTGAATGACCAACCGTTAGAACAGGTGGACCAGTTCTCCTACCTAGGGAGCATCCTAACATCAGCTCCCACAGCAAAAAGGACGTGGAGAACCGGATCAGGGCAGCCCACTCCGCCTTTGGCCGACTCAACTGCCGCGTATTTAACAACCACGCACTGACAATGACCATCAAAATAATGGTGTTCAGGGCAGTAGTCCTCTCCACGCTCTTGTATGCATGTGAAACATGGACGCTATATAGAAACGATTTTAAAAACCTAGAACGCTTCCAATAAATAAAACTGAGGCAGATCTTGAAAATCCCCCTGGGAGAGCCACACACCAACATTGAAGTCTTAGAACGTGCCTCGCTGACCAGCGTGGAGGCCACCATCATCCACCACCCGCCTCCGCTGGATAGGACACGTGCATAGGATGGATCCATCTAGGCTTCCAAAGAAAATATTCTACGGAGAACTGACCCAGGGCACCAGACCATGAGGAGCCCCGAAAATGCGCTATAAAGATCAACAAAAGTGCACCCTGGCTCTAACTGACATCGATCCTTCCTCATGGGAAGAAACAGCCAGAGACAGGAAATCCTGGAGGAGTACAGTACACCATGGCACCGTGGACTTCGAGGAGAGGAGGAGACAACATGAGGAGGCTAGGAGGAGAAGGAGAGAGCGATTAGAGCAGCCCCGCCCACCACCTACGCTCCCTTGAGAACACTGTCTGCGACTCTTCCACCACAGACTAGGACTTAACAGCCACATCAGACATAAGCACCCACCCCATAGATAGGAGGCTGATGGCTAACGACAGAACCCAATACTCGGACACGAGTGGGCGTGGACAACGATATATATATATATATATATATATATATATATATATATATAGATATATATATATATATATATATATATATATATATATATATATATATATATATATATATATATATATATATATATATTACGCTGGAAACAGTATAG
Source organism: Palaemon carinicauda (assembly GCF_036898095.1). Classification (NCBI taxonomy): domain Eukaryota; kingdom Metazoa; phylum Arthropoda; class Malacostraca; order Decapoda; family Palaemonidae; genus Palaemon; species Palaemon carinicauda. The sequence goes on along the minus strand of NC_090741.1, from coordinate 97,933,236 downwards.
TCTCCCGCTTGCAAAAACGTAACAGTTCATATCTCTTAGACTTTCATTATTTTGTTATGATGTAACGCGAAAGTATTTTGTGAACAGTCTCTCCAAAATGTCTATTGAAGAATGGAATTTGAAGTAGAACTCTACAAACATTTCAAACAGTAAATCTGCCCTAGTACTGTCTAATGGGGTGTACTTTTACTATTATTATTATTATTATAATTATTATTATTATTATTATTATTATTATTATTATTATTATTATTATTATTATTATTATTATTATCAAAAAAGCTATAAGGGCTCCAACATTAAAAATAGTTAAGTGAGGAGAGTAAATAAGTTAATTGATAGCATAGTGTACTTTCAACCTTTTCTTCTTTATATTTATTTTTCTGAACTGCTATCTACTTCATTTAGTTCGTTAAAGGCTTGGATTGAGAACCAATTAGTATCATTGTTTAAAAAGAATAGTATTATTTCTAAAAAATTTAACATTATTGGAAGTTTTTCCTATAATCAGCGCGCATTTAACGGTCAAATCTCTCTCTCTCTCTCTCTCTCTCTCTCTCTCTCTCTCTCCTCTCTCTCTCTCTCTCTCCTTAAATGAGTGAGGGTGATTGTGTGTGCGTGTTTGTGCGTGTATACGTAATATTTGAACAACAGATTACTTGGATTATGTTGTTAAAGAAAATACAGCTGAGAT
>NC_090741.1:97920042-97925042 GCF_036898095.1 Palaemon carinicauda | reverse complement strand
TACTATAATTGATTTAAAATTTTTGCAAAGCACTGAAGTTAGACAAACTAGTCTGTAGTTGCTAGGTTCTTCTTTTGGCCCCTTCTTGTAGATTGGAGGAACATTGCATAGTTTCCATCATTGTGGTGCCTTTCTTTCATTGGCTGTCTTTAGGTAAATTTTTTAAAAGTGTGGGGTTATTTCTTCTTCTAGTTCTATAATCTCTCTTGGATGAATATCATCTGGACTTGGTGCCTTAGACTTAATGAGTCCTTTTTTTTATTTTGGACATCATACATTGTAAAAGTGATATCATTTAATGGTTGTGGCCCTTCATATTTGATAGCTGGTTCGGGGAGGGTCGTTGATTCTTACCTGGTGAATACAGTTATGAAATATGCATTCATCAGTTCAGCTTTTCGTAAATCATTTGTTATAAGATTACCCTTCGAGTCCCATAATTGGCTAATATTGTTTTTTGATTGTTTTTTTTTTTTTTACTGTTTACATAAGCAAAAAAATTCATTTAGGTTTTCTTTACTAGCTAAAGCTATTCTTTCCTCTTCATTTATCTTAGCCTTTCTAACCAGTTTATCTACTTTTCAGCTTAACTTTTAGTGCTCGGAAATTTCATGAATTGAGGGCTGTGGACCCATTGATTTATGTTTCCTGTCTCTACTTCTTATTGCATTGGCTATTTCTCTGTTAAACCACTTAGGTTGTGGAGTTCCATTTGGTAAAAATTTTCTATGCGGTGTACCAACAGTGTGTCACACGATCGTACATAGTAAACGACATTTCATGTTTTGTATGTATTATGCTTGTATCTTCGCTCTCCCCTCAGACTGATAACGACCTGAAATAACAAGTCTGTTTTTCCTCGCCGTTAACTGTTAACCGATGAGCTTTTCGGTTGAACATGAAATTGCCTGTTATGTTTTGTATGCCCTTTTTGCCAGGGGTTCTTGTGTATATAAATGAGCGTTCTGTAATAAAGTGTACTCAGTTGCTTTCATTCCGCCTTTGAGTCACAACCTTCTTTCGGCCCGTCACATTGGTAACCCCGGAAGTCGACTCTCCTCCTTCCGCCTTCCACCCCCCCTCGCCCCTCCGTCATTGATACTATGGCAGACTCTACGAAAGTTGGCGCTGTCCATTGATACTTTTGTCGTTTGCCAGCAGAGAAGTGTTTGCTTGGGTTCAGCGCGCAGAAGTCCAGTTTCGCATCAAGGGCGTGACTCGCTCAACGACCAATGAAGATCATGTTCTCGCGGTGATACCCGAGGACACCTTCCCGGAAATATTGGACTGGCTTTGTGAACAAGGAGACACCCCAATAGCGTATGACGCCCTCAAAAAGTACCTTCTGCAGCAGTACTTGCCGTCGTCAGCCCACCCGTATAGCAAAACTTTTTCAGCTCTCTCAACAACTGTTGGGGGACCAAAGGGCTTCGCTCACCCTCAGGGAAATGACCAGTATCGCTCGGCTGCAACCTGCCACAGGCGGCTCTCCTCATGAGGTGAACTTACCTCGTGCCCTTTGGATACGCCGTTTACCCCGAACCTGTACGGGCTTGCCATACTCAATGTCGATAGTTTACCCATAAAAGACTTGATGACCAAGCCAACGCCCTTATGGACAGCCACTTCACGACCTTCAAGACCTGCATCAATGCTTCCACTCCTAATAAAGAGGACGCCTATTCAACGTCAACCGAAGCTGACGTGAATACCGTAGGACATACACGCCTACTCTGTGACGTGCCAAAGTGGCGACAAAGCCACCCACCACCCACCACTAGTTCACGCCCCAACCAATGACTTCTACAGCAACTTACAGCCGCCCATCGGCCGCAGTTTTGCTACCACCACAACAGATTCGAGGCGGCCACGAAGAAATATGCCAAGGATTGTCAGAGGCCAAAAAAACGTGTAAGTAGGCCATCACTCGTGGTGTTGGCCTCCCGTGTTTCTAATCTTTTCTTTTTACATCAGCGCACCCACGGATGCCTACGCCCACCTCCTCATGTTGTACCTGGAAGTTTTCCGCCCAGAACTTCACCAAACGCCCACGGCTCCTGCCAAGCACGGTAATTATCACCCCCAGTCTTCGCAAAATTCAGACGTCTGGCACCGGAATGATTGGCCGCCGCCAAACAGACGTTCGCCGAAATGGAGGAAATGGGCCTTTGCCAAAAGGTCTACCGCCCATGGTCGTCACTCTTACACATCGTTCTGAAGAAAAACGGCTCCCTCTGTCTATGCGGGGATTACAGGTGCCTGAACATGCAAACAGATCCGGATCACTACCCCCTGCCAAACATCACCAACGTTACCTCCTACCTGCACAAAACGAACGTTTTCTCAATGCTCAACCTCCTGAATGGGTATTATCAGGTGTCTATGAACCCAGAAGACATCCCCAAGACTGCCATCACTGCTCCGTTTGGTACATACACCTTCAATTACTCCTGTTTTGGCCTTCGTAATGCTGGGGCCACTTTTCAATGTCTCATGGGATGGCATCTTAGGGGACCTCCCCTTCAGTGTATGTTATGTGGACGACATATTTGTGTTCTCTTCCTCAAAGAGGAACACCTCTGTCACCTGCGCATCGTGCTTGATCGCCTGCAACAAAACGGCTTTGTAGTCCGGTACGACAAGCGTACCTTTGGCGCCAACGAAGTGTCGTTCTTAGGGCACCGCATTACTCCTGAAGGAGTCCATCCCCACCCTGAGAAGGTAGCAGCCGTTCAGAACTTCCCCACGCCCTCGACCGTCAAAGCTCTGCAGGAATTCTTGGCCATGATTAAATATTATCACCGTTTTCAGCCAGACATTACCGCCACTCTTGCTCCCATCTATGCCTCCCTCAAGGCTAAGACAAAAGACCTGAAGTGGGGTCCCCTTCAAGAATCGGCCTTCTGCAATGCAAAGAAGGCCCTATCAACCGCTACAGCTCTCACTTCTCCCATCCCACATGCCCCTCTTCTTCTCTCACTCGATGTCAGCGATGTCGCTATTGGTGCAGTACTCAAGCAGATGGTCAATGGCTCGCCCCGTCCATTGGCCTTCTTCAGCAGAAATTGTCCTAGGCAGAATTGGGTTATTCTACCTTCGATCGAGAATTGCTGGCGGTGCACTTGGCTGTCCGTCACTTTTGCCATTTCTTAGAATGCCCTTCGTCATTTGCACATACCACATGGCTCTGGTGCACGCCTTCAACTCGACAGTCTGACTCCTGGTCCGCCCGTCAACACCGACATCTCTTCGCTGTGGCTGAATACAATTGCACCTTTCAATACGTGACTGGGAAAATGAATCCCGTTGTCGATGCCCTGTAAAGAAACACATTGGCTGCCGTTCAAATGAGATTGGATTACAATGCCTTGGCTGAAGCCCAACGACAGGATCCAGGAGTATCAAGCATGTAGGACATCCTACACATCCCTCCGTTGGGAGACTTTCCCCTCGACAACTCCAACACAACTCTCCTCTGTGACGTCAGTACTGGCAGACCGCGACCTTGGATTCATGCTCCCATGCGCAGAAAGGAGTTTGATTTCATTCATGGGCCTATCACATCCCTCGTGCCGTTCTACTGCACAGCTGCTGAAGACGAAGTTCATTTGGCACAGCATTTCTAAGGATGCTAAGGATTTGGTCCGCGCCTGTACTTCTTGCCAAACTTCCAAAGTACATCGACACACGGATTCAGGAGGTGGGCACCTTTCCTCAACCTCAGCATCGTTTTGCCCACATTCACGTCGACGTTGTAGGCCCCCTACTCACATCACAAGGACATCGTTACTTGTTTACCCTCATCGACGGCTCCACTTGTTGGCCTGAAGCCATTCCCATGGAAACTGCAACGTCTGCCTCATGTACATCTGCCTTACTCTCAGGATGGATTGCAAGATTTGGTATCCCTGAGCATATTACTTCTGACAGGGGTATCATTTTTACCTCTCAATTGTGAACATCATTAGTGAATTTCTTGGGCATCACCCTACATCAGACAACTGCTTACAACCCCGCTGCTAATGGAATGGTTGAACGTTTTCATCGCACCCTGAAAGGAGCTTTGATGTCCCGCTGCAAGGATTCCAACTGGTTTACTCAGCTTCCCTTGGTCTTCCTGGGACTAAGGACTACTACTAAAGATGCCCTCGACATCTTGGCAGTTGATATGATGTATGGCTACCCGTTGGTCATCCCTGCCAAATTTTTTCCTCCATGCCACCAGACTTACAAGCCCTAGCGAAGCATCACATACCGACAGACTTGCACTCGGCAACGCACGTCTTCCTACGCAACGACACTAGCAAGCCACCGCTTCATCCAGTTACTACACCTATAGTCTACCTTTTTTATAATGTTCCCTTCTTTTAGATGAGGAATATTTACCTGAAACCTAACTATGCTGTGGTCACTTTTGCCAATATTTTCGCCTACTGAATCACTGGTTTCCCCTTGTTGGTTTATCGACCCACTAATGAAGGAATTCATTGTTGAAAAATTCTAGTTGTCTATGTCCCTTTGTGTTTGATGCAGAATTCATAGTGTCCCAGTTTACTACTGCATTTAAGTCTCCCATTACGATAGCTAGCTTATTGTTAACTTCTTATTAAGTTGTCTATACAACTCTTCACCCTGTTCTTGTGTTTGATGTGGTGGTCTGTATATTACTTGTATGGACATGTTTTTTCCTTTGGTGTTGATATTTGCACCTGTCACTTCACATTCGGGTTCTTACTTATTTTCTATGGGGTTTAAGTGACTTTTAAACATAGTTTTCCATTCTGTTTCTAAGTGACTGAGCATTGAATTGTGCCACTCTGAGGATATTTTCTATCTTTTTTCTCTTCCTCTGTGGCTTTGCTAGTTTCTCTGTTTACTGGTGCTTTGGTTTTATTTTTACTGCATTATCCAAGTTTTCTGCCAAATTTCCTTTAATTGTTGTTGGAGGATTTTCTAAGGGTCTAGTTTGTTCTTGGTCTACTGTGTCTAAGTACTTGTAC
>NC_090741.1:97913240-97915740 GCF_036898095.1 Palaemon carinicauda | reverse complement strand
AGAAGACGTTCAAAAACTTTAGATAATATGGGAGTTATGGAAATTGGGCGGTAATCAGTGGGACTTGAGCTACCACAAACACATTTACATAGAGGAGTAACATTACCAATTCTCCAACTAGTGCTAAAAGCTCCTCTTCTTGCTAACTTGCGCAAAATAACAGATAACTTTGGAGCTAAGAAATCTGCTGTCTTTATAAAAAACAAAGGAAAAATACCATTTGGGTCTACACCTCCATAGGCATCAAGGTCCATCAACAGAGCTTTAATCTCACGAGATCGAAAAGCTAAACTAGTTAGTTTAGCCTCAGGAAAACAGGAATGAGGAAGTTCAAGTTTTTCATTACTCTGTTTACTGTCGAAAACATCAGCCAAAAGGGTTGCCTTTTCCTTTGGACAGTGAGTGACTGAGCCATCTGGTTTGAGTAAAGGAGGAACTGTTGCATCTACACCAAAGAGTGCTGATTTAAGGGTAGACCACCATTTATGTTCCTGAGTTGTACCAGAAAGTGTTTCTTTTATGGTTAAATTGTACTCCTTTTCAGTTGAGGCATAAACTCTCTGAGCAAAAGCTCGAAGCTGAGTATAGTTGCTCCAGGTCAAATCTGATCTGTTACCCTTCCAAAGATGATAGGCCTCCTGTTTCTCCAAATAAGCACGTCTACAATCATCATTGAACCACGGTTTGTCCTTCACTCGGTACCTTAGCACACGAGAAGGGATACGCCTATCAATTATGTTGACTAGATTCTCATTCAAAGGGACAACAGGATCTGCACTATCATATAATTGTGACCAATTCAAGCACAAAAGATCATGCAAAATCCCATTCCAGTCTGCTTGGGATTTCATATAAATTTTACAAGAATATGATATATCAGGGACAGGCTGCTCAGTCTTCACTAATAATGAAATCAAGGCATGATCAGATGTCCCGACTGGAGAACCAACCTTACTAGTTATAACGCCAGGGGAGTCAGTGTATACGAGGTCCAAGCAATTACCAGACCTGTGAGTAGCTTCATTTATGATTTGCTCACAGCCTGATTCAGAGGCAAAGTCTAAAGCTCTTAAGCCATGGCTATCGGTAGGAGAGATAGAACTTAGCCACTCCCTATGGTGAGCATTAAAATCACCAACAAAGACAAAAGAAGCCTTTCTATCATCTTCTTGTATCTTAGCCATAATGGTAAGAAGACAATCGAAGATAGAATCATCTATGTCTGGATTCCGGTAGATCGAACACAAATAAAAGTTGTTATGCCTGCCACAAACTTTTATTACCTGAATCTCATGACATCCACATTGATAGCAGGACTTATGAGAAGCAGGGTACTCGGTCCTAATATACACCGCCATTCCCCTGGCCCTAGGGATGGCATAACGTTTCAACATTATTGGCTTCTTAAAACCAGTTATATTTCATTTTGTTTGGAATATTTTTTTAAAAATCCGGCGGTAGTTTTATTCTTTTTATTTATGTTTGAGGAGGAAGATAGGCGCAGTTAGCTGAGAGAGAGTCATCTTGCTGATGCGTTGGTATGTGTCTTAGACCTGATCATTGGCAACCTTATGCCATTAGGCACAGTCCCCAAGCTTCTAGACCCCTTGACCTAGAAGGATCTAGAACTCTTATGTCAATTTATATGCGGCCCCTTGGATGCAAAGCAGCAGAAGAGAACCTCTGGTCCTAGTAAAAGAACGAACCATATCCTCTCTCTCAAGTGCCTTGAATGTGTTCTCTCCAAAATGAACAAGTCTTTACCCAACCTACTGTATATTATGTGTAGTGTGTTCAAACGTTAGTGGAAATTGGGAAGGGATTTCAAAATTATAGTGTTATTATACATGCTAGTATTATATAAATGTTAGAAAACTGGCCCTGTTAGGTTTATGCAAAAACCGGAAGTGTACTTGTAATGCTGTCTAGTCGGAACCTTCGTGTAAGATAAAGAATAAATAGTTGTGTAAAATTTCATTGCTAGTGAAACAAGAAATTATATAATTTTCATAAGTATTATCTTTTTGTGCTAGTCTAATGTTTTGTTCAGATTCAATACTTCGAGTCATGTGATTATATAATTTTCAGAGTGTAATATTTTCTTAGTCTTAATTTTAGTTTATTCAGATTCAATATTTCGAGTAATATATTTTGGATGTGAATTCTTTCATGGTGTTATAATTTTTATAGAATATATTTATTTCTGTTATGGGTGTATCATTTCAATCACCAGTGTTTCTTAGAAAATTCTCTTGTATCCCAATTTAAGAATTGATGTTAGAGGTTGTTTTGAATAATTCTTAATATTAATATTGATATTAAATACCCTGTTTGTTTTGAGTGTCCGTAAGAGACCTTTGGATATTCAGTGTTTTTATATATTGCTCTCTGAGAGTTATATAATTTCTCAAAGCTCTGTTACTATTCAAGTGTAACAGATTTATGTAAAATCAAAGAGGTGAGTTTAGAACTCGGGAGGTGGTTTAACTGACCAGCCATG
>NC_090741.1:97898240-97910740 GCF_036898095.1 Palaemon carinicauda | reverse complement strand
CTCCAGGAGCCTGAGCCCATAAATAAATACAGTTCCTGGACACAGGAGGGATATCACCTGCTTGGGTTACCCGCCATAGGGAGGGAGAGGCGTAATGTGAAAAAAAGTATACACCCAAAAAAAAATTCCTTTTTTCATTCATTTCTTGAATTGAAATTGCCATTTACTTTCCTACTTTTTTTTTAGACATTTGGTAGTCCAATAGGATAAGCTAAATTCAATTACATTAATCGGGCATCAATGTATATGAGAAGCTGACCTTAACGTTATTTTGTCGAATGTCAATTCAAAAGGTGATGTTACATACCTTTCTTAATTACATAATTATTATTATTATTATTATTATTATTATTATTATTATTATTATTATTATTATTATTATTATTATTATTATTATTATTATTATTTCTTTTGCTACTGTTGGTATTGTTATTGTTATTATCAAAAAACATCATGACAAAAAGCGTTAACAACATGGGGTGAAGTGGGAAAAAATTGATAAATATTTGAGGAGGACAAGTAAACCAACCATGTATTGGGTTTAAATATATAAATTAAGTTTGTGTATGTGTGGAAGTTAGACGCTCTCTCTGCTCTTCTTCCTTTAGCAGTATTAAATTAAAAAAAAAAAAAAATCCTTCATTATACCTGTATAAAGAACATGAAAATTATGTATATTTCGGTTATTTCATGACCGGTGTATCACAAAACAATACATTTATGAGTTTTCCGACAGAATCAGAATTATTCAATAAAACAAACGAGCAAAAACAGACCAGAGACGTAAATAAAAAAGATCAAATCCCGGATTCGATCCTACCCAACGCCTCTCGAAACCACTTCCCCACCTGATGTCTGGTCAAATCAGGCGACTAATTGGGAAACTGACAGGTAAGACCTAAGGTGATTTGACATTCAGAAAATAATGTCCAGAGAAATTTTTAGTTGGGATCACAAAAGTAACATTAAAAAAAAAATCTTTTTTTCTTCAAACGCAATGCTGGAAAATTCGGTTTTATTTTTGCTTAATGGGATGTGTCATTAAGTATTTATAATTTCTCTTTGGTTTTTCTATATCGTTTTCTGATAATTTCTGTTACTACTTCCGCCAATAATAAGGACTAACAATACTAATTTAGTACCAACAACAAAAACAATATCGATGAAAATAATAATGATAATACTATCAACAACAGCAACAACAACAACAAGAATAAGAATAAGAATAAAGATAAGATTAAGAATGATAATCAAGCTTTGCTGCTAACCGATGAAAGTAATCTTTTCCTGATTTATTGAATAACAGCGTTTTTTCAATAATTTTCAAATATGAATTCTGATTCAGATTTCCCTTTATGCAAAGAAGAAAAAAAAAGATGAGACAGGAACACTTTTGTATTAATTTATCCTCATTTTTCCTGTATTTCTAAACCAAACATGAAAATTATTCTCCACTCTACGTTACCAAATCATCTCTTATTTATTTTCACACTTCCTTTGTTTTCTTTTGTATCCTATACTTTCTTTTTGTAATTCCTCCCCAATTCCTCTCCTTTCCCACCCTCCTTTTATTCCCAATCCAAACACACAATCCCACTATTGATTAGGATTCGAAGTGCTAAGTGTGGCGGAAGATTCGAACGATAAAACAAGAATGAATCAAAGATTGGAATAACTCTCAGGTACTCTCAACTGGTGAAATTTTTATGAAGAGTGTAATATTATTATTATTATTATTATTATTATTATTATTATTATTATTATTATTATTATTATTATTATTATTATTATTTATACTATTGTTATTCTCGGAAAAATGTAAGCACAGAAAATTTTTACTTAAAAATGCTCATAATTTTAGTTTTTGTTATAAACATAAAAAATTACTTAATCTAAACGAATTATTACACCGAGGAGAAAATAACATTTCGATTGTTTCTTACGTGATGTTCCTGCTTCCATATATTTCTTTGCAAAAAACAATGATGCTTATTTTAATCAGCTCTAGTTTTACTGAGTCAAATCTAGATAATATTTAAGAAAAATTAATCATTTCATTAGTAACTTAGTCGAATCCAAGTGCGAGTCTTAGTTACATGAAGCCTCCTTTAAGACACAATCTGCGTTAGGAAATTTCCTCTTTCACGCAGGTATTTGCCTTTCCTCAAGTTCTCGTTGCTTGTTAAACTTGAAAAGAATATAGCTCAGATGATTTCCTGGAAGCAAGAGGTGTCGAAAAGGAAGTGTCTTAACATCCTGGAAGAGTCAGAATGACAGCTCATTTATGATATTAATTTGGGAGTCTTGAAGGAAGGCATATTTGTATTGTAATGCAGTCTTCATTACGTGAAAAATTTATTATTTCTTTCTTTGGCTTATTCATCTGTATTGTCAACTTTTATGAGTTCTTAATATGTATGTATATATATATATATATATATATATATATATATATATATATATATATATATATATATATATATATATATATATATATATATATATATATATATATATATATATATATATATATATATATATATATATATATATATATATATATATATATATTTCACAAGGAAAAGTCCTTGGTACGGGGGGAATTTTTTTCTTCTTTTTTATTTGTCTAACACTTATTACACTTTACAAGATATCGATAACCTTAAAGATGTTCTTAGATTCATGATCAAAGCATGATAAACTCTTTTATCTGATTTAATTCCTAAAAAAAGTTTTCTTTTGTAAATTTTTTTACTTGACTTTTACATAATAGAGTATATTCTTAAACTAAGAATTTATGTTACTAATTTTTTGTTTTATCATTAAATTATTTGATAGCATTTTTTTCTCGAAAGTTTTTCATTTTTCAACATGTTTTGTTTTATCTTTTTATTTAAAATTTTTTGGTGTCCATAAAAAATTATGAACAACTCTTAATCCCAGTCATGATTTTTAAGATTTCGAACCTTAACAAATTTATAAAATGGAGATTCTCATATCTTAAGGAAAATTTTGAGATATTTTGAGATATTTCTCCTCCAACGAATCGTTATCCCTAAGAATTCTTGCTGCTCTCTTTGTTCTTATGCTTCTCTCTTTCTTCTCATGATTCTCTCATTTTTATCTCTTCTCTTGCTTCTTTCGTTCTTCTCATACTTCTCTCGTCTTTCTCAGCATTCCTATCTTGTTCTCATGCTTCTTGCGTTGTTATCATACTTGTCTAGTTGTTCTCATGCTTCTCTTGTTGTTTTTATCCTTCTCTCATTGTTCTCCTACTTCTCTCGCTGTTTTCATCCTTCTCTCATTATTTTCCTGCTTCTCTCGTTATCATCATCCTTCTCTCGTTGTTCTCATGCTTCTCTCGTTATTATCATCCTTATCTCGTTGTTCTCAAGTTTCTCTCATTGTTCTGATGCTTCCCTCGTTTTTCTCTCTTTTGTCCCTTGCTTTTCTCATTCTTCTCATACTTCTCCCATCATTGTTCTCATCCATCTCTCCTTGTTCTCATGCTTCTCTCGTTGTTATCATCCTTTTCTTGTTGTTCTCATCCTTCTCTCATGCTTCTGTTTTTGTTCTAATGCTTCTCTCGTTGTTCTCGTCCTTCTCTCGTTGTTCTCATGCTTTTCTCATTTTACTCTCTTTCTTCCATTGCTTCTCTCATTCTTCTCATACTTCTCCCGTTGTTCTCATCCTTCTCTCCTTGTTTTCATGGTTCTCTCGTTGTTATCATCCTTCTCCCGTTGTTCTCATGCTTCTGTTGTTGTTTTCATGCTTTTCTCGTAGTTCTTATCCGTCTCTCATTGCTCTCACATTTCTCTCGTTGTTATCATTCTTCCCACGGTGTTCTCATACTTCTGTTGTTGTTCTCCTGCTTTTCTTGTTGTTCCTACCGTCTCTCATTGTTCTCATATTTCTCTCGTTGTTATCATCCTTCTCTTGTTGTTCTCATGCTTCTGTTGTTGTTCTCATGCTTCTTTTATTGTTCTCATGCTTTTCTCGTTGTTCTTATCCTTCTCTTTTTTTTCTTCGGCTTCTCTCGTTGTTCTCATCATTCTCTCGTTGTTCTCATCGTTCTCTCGTTGTTCTCAGGCTTTACTTGTTGTTAAATTTCTCTCGTTGTTCTCATGCTTCTCTTGTTGTTCTCGAGCTTCTCTCGTTTTTCTCTCTATCTTCTCTTGCTTCTCTCGTTCTCCTCTTACTTATCCTGTTGTTCTCATCCTTCTCTTGTTGTTTTCATTCTTCTCTCGTTGTTGTTATCCTTTTCTCGCTTTTCTCATGCTTCTCTCGTTTTTCTCTCCTTCTTCTCTTGTTCTTCTCATTCTTCTCTCGTTTTTTATCATGCTTTTCTCGTTGTTCTTATGCTTTTCTCGCTCTTCTTATGCTTCTCTCTTTGTTCCAATGCTTCTCTTGTTCTTATCATGTTTCTCTCGTTGTTACCATGCTTCTCTAGTTTTTATCATGCTTTTCTTATTGTTCTCATGCTTTTCTCGTTGTTCTCATGCTTTTTTCGTTCTTCTCATACTTCTCTCGTCGTTCCCATTATTCTCTTTTGGTTCCTATGCTTCTCTCGTTGTTATCATCCTTCTTTCATTATTCTCGCGCTTCTCTCCTTATTACTATCCTTCTCTAGTTCTTCTCATCTCTTTCTCGTCGTTTTTATCCTTCTCTCGTTATTCTCATGCTTCTCTCGTTATTATCCTCCTTCTCTCGTTGTAATCATCACTATCTCATTATTCGTATCCTTCTCTCGTTGTTCTAATGCTTCTCATTTTTCTCTCCTCCTTCTCTTGCTTCTCTCGTTTCTCTCTCTTCCTTCTCTTGTTTCTCTCGTTTTTCTCTCTTCCTTCTCTTGTTCCTCTCATTTTTCTCTCTTCCTTCTCTTGCTTCTCTAGTTGTTTCCATGATTCTTTTTTTCTCTCTTTCCTCCCATGCTTCTTTCGTTCTTATCTCTTCCCTCTCTAGCTTCTCTCGTTCTTGTCTTTTTCTTATCATGCTTTTCTCGTTCTTATCTCTTTCTTCTAATGCTTCTCTCGGTTTTCTCTCTTTTTCCTCTACCTTTTCTTGTTCTCTCGTTCTTCTCATGCCTTTTTCTTTCTTTTATTTTCTAGGTTTTCTCGTTATTTTCATGTTTCTCTTGTTCTTTTCTCTTTCTTCTCTTATTTCTCTCGTTCTTCTCTCTTTCTTCTCTTGCTTCTCTTATTCTCTCTTTCTTCTCTCGTTCTTCTCTCCTTCTTTTCTTGCTTCTCTCGTTCTCCTCTCTCTCTTTTCTTGCTTTTCTCGTTGTTTTCATATTTCTCTCATTCTTCTCTCTTTCTTTTCTTGCTTCTCTCGTTCTTCTCTCTTTCTTCTCTTGCTTTTTTCGTTCTTCAGGATTGGCGTGAATTTATTGATATATAAGAAGAACGTTCTTTGATTAGGGGATTCCCAGGCAATGTGACTTTCTCATCACCGAGACAAAATTCATTTCCTGGAAAGGAAAAAACCTTGGGTGAGTCGTCGAAGTTATTTTAGTTTTCCATATTCTTTTAGTGTTTTTTTCATATATCTTTAAACTCAACTGTTTCAACAAACATCAGTGCTTACAGAACTGTCTTTATTATCATTGATAGATTTTGTGGCTAAAACTTTAGTAAACTTTAATTTTACTTGAGTATTTCTTCTTCTTTACTTTTATGTTTTAAACATGTCTATTCATTTTATATTATCCATTTAGTTGTATCTAATGTTATTTGTCTACTGTTCTCATTCTACTTATCTGCCTCTTTACTTCATAATATACTTCTTTGTAATCTCTACATCCCTTGATAAAGTAAGAACATTTATTTCTATGGATATTGTCATAAAAAGTTTGTGGTATTTTAGTGTGTTCCATTATAGTTATGAATTCAGTAATGTTAATGTTAATAATGATAATAACAAGATCAATCAGATATTTCTAACCTCCGCCAAAGGGTGACGATGACACACACAAAAAAAAAAAAAAAAAAAAACGACATTCGATTTGCATCTGATCCAGACTCCGGATCATCTCCAAAATTCAATGGTGTCGTGTATGACCTAAGATCTATCTGTTGGGTAGATATTGTTTAAATCCGTCAAATAGTTTTGACGTAATTCTGTCTGCAGACAGACACACAGGCAGATAAAATGGGAAAAAAATGCAATTCCTGATCTTCACTCCGTATCCGGTACCGGAGCATCTCCAAAATTTAATGGGGTCGTCAATGACCTAAGATCTATCTGTGTTGGAGATTTCGTCAAGATCCGTCAATTGGTTTTGACATTATTTTCAAATTAGCGACAAATTAAAATCAGGATCATCTCCAAAATTCAATAGGGTCATCATTGATCTAAGATCTATCATTTGTGAGAATTTCATCAAAATTTGTTTGGTAGTTTTGACGTAATCCTATCCACAAACATAAAGAGAAATAAATAAATAGACCGAGTGGAAAATATAACCTCCTTGGCGAAGGTAATAAGAATATATAAAAGGATAATGACGACAGTGATGATGATCATGGGCCTTCGTGTTCAGGACAATCATCTTTCTAATGGTAAGATTTCAGTTCAATCATTGGTATCTATCGTTCAATATCAGTGTGACTTTGTCGAGTCAAAAAATATTTGCACATGTTGATGTAATAACCAAATATCGCCATTGTTGAGGGTGAGGTTATAGGTGTACCGTACCAATGCACCATTTTGGTAATAAATGAGACATTGGATGAGTGCAATTAACTTTATTTCGACGGAGCATGAGTTTATATACAACCCGGTCCAAGAAAGAACGGTACAAAAATCCAAACAAAATGATGCAAGAACATACAAGCTTAAACATGTTATCAGTGTGAGGGGAGAGCGATAACGATAATAACGGATTTTCCCCTGAGAAGCCGTCCACGAGACTTTGAAAAGTGGCTCAAGCATTACTAAGGACAAACCAGGAGTAATTGAAAGTGTATGTACGGAAGGGGATGGTGATGGCAGTCTTGGGGATGTCCTCTGGGTTCATGGGCCCCTGATAATACCCTTTTATAAGGTCAAGCCAGGAGAAATCCTTCCCCTTTTGCAAGTAAGAGGTCCCATCAACGATGTTTTGTAGGGGGAAGTGATTCCGTTCTGTCAGTATGTTTCGGCTCCTATAATACCCCCATAGACGTAGAGAGCCTTCTTTCTTCAGGACGATGTGTAAGGGTGACGACCTTGCGCTGGAGGCTTTTCGGCAAAAGTCCATTTCTTCCATTTCAGCAAACGTTTGTTTAGCAGCTGCCAAACAATCCGGTGCCAGACATCTGAACCTGACCAACGCTTGGGGCCTCGTTGCTTGATATGGTGATAAATACTGTGTTAGCAGTAACCATGGGCATTTGACGAAGTTTTGAAGGCATGTGGAGAGATAGGTCGGAGGGGTGCTGTTGGATAGGTGTCGAGGAGAACAAATCAAAGTTGACTAACCAATGGTGAGTGACATCAACCAGGAGTTGGAAATGTGAAAGGAAATCCGGACCGAGGATTGACAATGTGATGTCAACCACGAGAAACTTCCAATTATATATGGTGCTTCCAAACGATAATGTGAGGGTTTCATAACCGTGTCTGGGTATCGCAGACCCGTTAGCAGATACCAGGCAGATGTCGGCAGACTTAGACAGAATACGGCAAGCACCCGTTGTTTTACCAAAAATCACATGACCATCCCTGCATCATGTGAAGAGAAAAGATTATTGACAGGGGAGGCCACTTCCGTAAACAATAGCCTAATTATAAGTTTTCAGGTCACTGAAAACCATTAACACATTTCTTATCAACAGCCCTGAATCAGGAGTGGTAGTAGCATAACTGTGGCCGATGGGCATCAGGAAATGGCTCTAGAGGTCATTGCTTGGGGCATGAGCGAGCAGTGGGTGGTAGGCAGTTTTGTCACCGCTCTGGCATGTTACGGAGAGTGTGCTTGTGTCCTACCGGATTCACGCCAGCTTAAGTTGATGTTGGATAGTTGTCCACTTTGTCAGGAGTGGAGAGATTGATGGAGGACTTGGAAGTGGGGAAGTGGCTGTCCACAAGGTCGTCGACTTTGGTCATCAGGTCCTCCAGGGGCTAAATATTGACATCGGGGCTGGTAGCGCATACAGGCTCGGGTTGGTGCCATACTAAAGGGCATGAAGTATATTTCTGATCATCTCCCTGAGGGCAAGCAAACCTTTTGATTCCCCAGTGGCTGTTGATAGAGCCGAAAAAGGTTTGCTAAGCAGGCGGCTGGCGATGGTGAGCACTGCTCCAGGAGGTAAGATATGAGGGCGTCCTACTTTATTAGTGCGTCCCCTTGGTTACACAGGCAATCGTAGATTTTCGGGAAAGTCTCCTTGGCGATTGCCGCGAAAACTTAATCTGCTTTGGTGCTTGAGCATGCCCTTTATGCGAAACTTGATTTCAGCACGCTTGAACCTGGCCAACGTTTCTCTGCTGCCGAAGGACTGTAGTTTGAGGGACGTAGCGTTGATAGTAAGAGTTAGTGCCTGAGGACGGCATCATCAAACAGTAAGATACAGGAGTGCTGGATAAGGCAGGAGGGAGCTGGGGCCTCTAGTGGTCACCAATGTGCTGATGCACTAGTTAGGTAATACTTGAGAAGCGGGATGAATGCAACTAACTTTATATTTCGACAGAGTATGCGTTTTTATACAACCGGTTCCAAGGAAGAACGGCACAAAGATTCAAACACAATGATACAATAACATACAGGCTTAAACAAGTTACTAGTGCGAGGGGAGAGCAATGACGATGATATATATATATATATATATATATATAAAAACAGAAATACCGAAACAGTGTACGAATGTGTGATATGGATGCGGTACAATACCAACCGTATCCATAGATATATAATAATAATAATAATAAAAATAAAAAAAATAAAAATAAAAATAAAAATAATAATGATAATGATAATAACTAAATAGATTCCATATTGAGTTTTTATTTTTGTTTCTTGCATCAATAGTATTTTGTAGGATGTGAAAACGTATTGCAATTTCGCTGAGGGTCATGAACGAGAATAGATGACAAAACTTGTAACCTAATTTCAGTTTTTAACATGTCATTTGTCAAATGGTCTCACCAATTTTCTTATTTGTATATAGTCTTATTTCTTCCCTTTAATTCTAATTTCAAGCTACTTCTCATAATTGGTCTATTTTATTTTGTGTGTCAAAGAAAACTACGGACCATTCTTAATATTATTCAGGACTTTTTTGATAAACAAAAAGAGAAAAAAAAATCATGAAAAATGACCTTTCTATAGACTAAAATCTCAGATAATTCTCTTTTGAAGAATCTGTATAGCGGGGATGCTTGTAACTCCAGTTCTTCAAGGTTGTCTTAAATTTACTTATTATATTCCAAGAACTTTCATTCACTCGTGAAAGCAAAGGCAATATGACTGGCTTCTCACCGAGAGATAATTAATTTCCTTAGAAGGAAATCATCGGGAAGAAACGTAGAAAATATTTTTGTGTTTTCTCTCTTTGAACGTCAAATGTTTTAACAAATGTTACTTTTCATATAAACATTATTATCATCATTGGTGGCTTCTGTAACCTGATATTTGGGTGAAACTAAAAGACTATTCTAGTCTAAGTTCTCTAGTATGTCTGTTACCTATTTATAATTTCATGTCTAATTTTTCTTACTATTTATCAGGATTTTTATTTCTTATATCCCTAGTAAAGATTGAAAGTTTGTAAAGGGAATGAAAGTGAAAAGCATTAAATTGGAAATTATTCATTCATCAGGTTTGTGATGCATCATTCGGCCAACTAACCATAATGGTTTATTTGCTCTTATTGTTCGAATCAGTTCCTGGGGTATATAGGTCACGGATTTCAGGCATTCGTTGTTGCATTAAAGGTTTTAAGTTTTAAAGGCCACTCATGCATGGCAGAGGAAAGGGACAGTAACATTGCCTTATCATGCGGGACAATGGCCCAGAGATTGACCGTATATACATATGATGAGCGTCCAAACCCCCTGATAACACAGCTGATAGACCTATAGGCTTCCCCCAACCTCCCACCCCCCTCCACATCCTTAGCTCACAAGGATGGTAAGGTTTGCAACGACCAAAGGAATTGACGAGTTTTAGCAGCCCTTGAACTCCAGTCTGGCAATCACCAGTCAAGGACGTTACCACATAGGCCACCATATTATTCCAGGTTCTTTAACAAGTACGGAGAGAGTTGTGTTCCTGAGTACATGACTGACACTACTATCTGTTAAGGATCATGAGTGATTAATGCTATCGGAACTATGGCTCTGCTGTGCTTGCCTGTAATAAGGAGTTCCTAGTATAGTCATTTAAAATCCTGTCATCGTCGTCGATTATGCATTATTAATGGTAATAAAGAAGACTTCTGTTGTAATTTAAATTTTTTTTA
This sequence comes from Palaemon carinicauda, assembly GCF_036898095.1. NCBI lineage: Eukaryota > Metazoa > Arthropoda > Malacostraca > Decapoda > Palaemonidae > Palaemon > Palaemon carinicauda. The sequence goes on along the minus strand of NC_090741.1, from coordinate 97,900,301 downwards.
GGACGTATTGTATCTACTGGAGTAAGAGATGATGACACGCTTGATGACAACTGAATGGAGTCATATAAACAATACAAAATTATAAGAGATGAAACATAAACAAAAGTGAATCAATATAAACATATAAAAGAATCTAATCTCATTATTAGTTATAAACTATTAGAGTCGTACTCTTCTTGGGGAAGTTTATACAAAACCTAATAAAAATTATTTAGAGAATTACTTATCACTCGTTACGTGTATCCCGATGGTATTACAAAAGTTCAAAATATTAAAGGATTTGGTTCCAGGTATAGATAGTATTCAGTTAATAAGGAACCCTCGACTACGCATTCTGCATAATCATTTGTGTATATTAATTTCCCTACATTAGAATCTATCCTGGGTGACGGTATAGTTCGATTACTGTTATTTACACTAAGTGTTTACTTGTCGCCCATCAGCACTTTTTTTGAGATTGTTGCTTATCACCCCTACATGAACCAGGTTGCATTTACTGCCGTTGATAACATAGGCTGCAATTACTTCCAGGTGCTATGTTCTACTCATTTGTCACTTATTAATTTTTGTAATTGATTAAATTGATTATTGTCCTCCTCTGTTAACCGTTTTTATTTCTTTCTTTTTTTAATTATAGATAATTCTTTGTTCACAAAATAATAATAATGATCAGTTAGTCTGATAGTCTGGCTGAAACAATACTTGAAAACAGTTTTCTATGAGATTTTTTTCCAATTTCCTTGAGGTTCAGGGTTTTAAATTTTCATTTAATACAATAGGAAAAAAACAGTAAAATTAGTGTACACATCAACAAAAACAATAACAGTAACAATAACCATAACAATAACAATAACGATGATAAGTACTATATTTTTGCTAACTCTTAAGGTGGGATTACTCCCTTAAATATACGTCCTCATGTAACTGTAAAAAGATGCATCAAAGAAATTCTTGGGTAAAATACCATAATTTTATCCAACAGTTTTGTACAATTTTGTATAATTCTTCGTGTATTTTTCTATGAAGCAAATAAATGATTTCCTGTCGTAGCAAAACTAAAAGATCTAGAAATATAAAACGAAAAAATTTCTATTTTGATTTTTGTCTCGCAAATAAATCATGAAAAAATATGGAAGATTTTCGAATATCTGAAAAATCAACATTAACAAAGATAGAGATGTTTTGTATATCAAAAGATAAATATTTAATTTTTATAGGAGCTTTTATTGTACTTTGTTTTATTTTCTTTCTTTTCCATCAGTGAGACATGAAATAGTGAGAATATTTGAGAGAAATCTAATGGCAAATCTGGATGTTTGAATTTGAATGAATTCCCTGGAAAATAATAATAATAATAATAATAATAATAATAATAATAATAATAATAATAATAATAATAATAATAATAATAATAATAATAATATTAATAATAATAACAATAATAATAATAATAATAATAATAATAATAATAATAATAATAATAATAATAATAATAATAATAATCTCTGTGATTGAGTATATACCATTTAATTCATAATAATGAACATTGTTGTTGTTGTTTCCCAGATAATTATTTTTCACAATTGAGTTAACAACAGGATAGTTTCTGTTAGGGTTATTTTAATTAGATTCCTTGTGAATATTTTTTCCACTTTGAGTATTTGCAAAAATTTACATTGCTGATAAAAACTTAATCTTAGGAACAAAAAGAATCATTTTCAAAACCGAGTTTCTTCTCAAGTTTCTTCCGAGTTCGTCCAAGATGAAAGAGCAGCAAAAGTCTTTGAAAAACGTCTTTTCTTAACTACACTTGAGCGGAAACATTTTTTTTTTTTTTTAATTAACTTTGGAAAGAAGTCAAGGTCAAGGAGGAGTCAGTTAATCATACTTCCTTTCTTAATCTAAATTACTTTTCTTTTTAAGAATTACTGGATTCATTTTATTCTTGAGGTTTCATCTTACTGTTAAAGAAATTACTCAAGGCCTATATTTTTATTTTAGATATTAATAATTTGCGTTATTTAAGGTGATTCTATATAGGATGTTTTTTGGTACTCCTAA
>NC_090741.1:97873240-97893240 GCF_036898095.1 Palaemon carinicauda | reverse complement strand
CAATATCCCAAAATTATTTATATTCAAGATTAAAAAATCACTAATTTAATTATTTTTGGACCAAGTAATATGTAAACATAAGCGTTATATTTTTCAACCTATTCGTTGAAGAAGAGTTTTTATTGAAGGATTCTTGATGTAAACATTGATAGGTTATATTTTTATGCAAACTGTTCTCTTATTTGTGGAATGATCTTTATAATTGGGTAGTTGAATCGGTACAGCTTCAAAAGTTCAAACTTTTATGTTGAACAGGCTGGTATAAATATTTTTATAGTTTATATATGAAATATCTATCTTGGTGTTATTTGTTTTTGAAATATTTTCTTTTAATTGTTCATTATTTTTCAGATCTTTTATTCATTTCTTTATTTCCTTTTTTCACTGGGCTATTTTTCCTTGTTGGAGCCCTTTGACTTATAGCTTCTTGCTTTTCAAACTAGGGTTGTAGCTTAGCTAATAATAATAATAATAATAATAATAATAATATTATTATTATTATTATTATTATTAGAAAAGCATAATTCAAATTCGAAGGAAACATTCAAAAGAAAGGTAAGGAAGTTGGTGAATAAGACAGCTGTGAGATAGTAATTGAATAAACGAACAAACAAACAGTAAAAAAATCAACAAATTATGCAATTGATTGCATCCTAAATTAGAAGCTATTTATAGCACAAGGGTAAATAAATGCCGCTACTGAAAGGAATGTTGCTTTAAAATATTACTAAATATTTGAAGTTTTGGTAAAAACTCCATAAAAATGGCCCTACAGGATCCTTAAAGTAAAAAAAAAAAAAAAGAAAAAAAGAAATAAATAAATAAATAAATAAATAAATAAATAAAATAGAGAAAACCCTGTCACCCCTTTTTGTTGTGACTATTTATTTAGAAAAAAAAATCAATTTTCGGACGATTTATTTCATGGAAATTTGTCTGTAACTTCGAAATACATTTTACTAAGTTTCTCTTCTCTCCTCTCTGTATTTTACTTTCATAGAAGTGTAGTTTATTCCAAATAAGTTTCATTAGTATCTGAGTTCTTTTTAAGTTACGTACTGAGTAGGTCAGGGCACCAGCCACCCGTTGATATACTACCGCTATAGAGTTATTGGGTATTCTGACTGGCTGGGAGTAGTGCATTAGATCCCTCTCCGTTTATGGCTCCTTCTTCATTTGTCTACACATACACCTGATAGTCTGGACTACTCTTTACACATTTTCCTCTTTCCTCATACACCTAATAACACTAAGATAACCGAAAAAATTTTATCACTGAAGTGGTTAACTATATTACTGTGATTATTCATTTGCTACTTTCCTCCCGATAAGGGTAGAAGATATTCTTTAGCAATTGTAATCAACTCTTCCAGGAAAAGGACGGACACTCCTGAATCAAACCGATGTTCTTTAATCGTGGTTAGTGTCAGCCTTTGTACCATGGTCTTTCAGTGCTCAAGCATACTATTTCATCTGTTTCCTACCTTTGTATGTTTTCTAAAAATCTTTAGACAAATTTGCATAATGCTCTCTCTCTCTCTCTCTCTCTCTCTCTCTCTCTCTCTCTCTCTGATTGTTTTACTTTTTTTCACACCTTTTCATCTTTCGTATCCATATCTCTTCACATCTTCACATAGGATAAATCACTAAATATTTTCCATTAATTTACCCTTTTTACCACATTCCAGAAAACAATTTTCTAGTTTTATGACGGGCCGAGAGAAGGTTGTGACTCATAGGCAGGTTGAAAGCAAGTGAGTGAGTTTATTATAGAACACTCTCCTTTATATACAAAAGCTCAAGGCAACATGAATTTTCATGTTTAAAATTGACACTGTTACTGATAAGAAAAACAGACATGTTTATTCAGGCTCTTTTAAGTGCGAAGGAAGAGCGAAGATACAGCATGGTATATACACAAAAATAACTATGTAGGATCGTTTGACACACGGTTGGTACACTTTCTTCAAAAGAACCGAAATCTCTCTCTCTCTCTCTCTCTCTCTCTCTCTCTCTCTCATCCTCCTACTATGTGTTTCCCTCTAATTCTTCAGAGAACAACTTCGGATAATTTTGTTAACTTTAGATGTTCAATTATGTGAAGAAATACAAAACTATATTAAATCACCAGAATAGTGGCATAAGTAAAATCCTACTTGAAAAGACATATCCTAAACATATTTTGCCCTTTTTGAAGAATCATGAATATGAAAATAGAAAATCCTTTCCCAAAAGACCACCAAGTCTTGTTCACATCATGATTTATTCCATCAGATTTCTGCTCAAACTTACGGGGAATTCTTGAAATGGTTGGAAATTTAGATCGTATATATTTATCTATTTTGACATCTCCATATCTCATGGTATCAGAGATACAATTATTATTATTATTATAATCATCATATCATTGTTGTTTTTATTAATTCTAATTACCACAGTAAAGATTTTTATACTTATTATTTCACAATTAAATTCATCACTTCTTTTCAGATTGATCGATGAAGATTTCTCAGGCGTAGTGACATATTTCGTCAATGGGAAATCTTTTCATATTGAAATATTATATAATGAAATAACTGCGCAAGAATTACTGCAAAATTAATTGAAAACAATACCCAATTCCTCTCTCTCTCTCTCTCTCTCTCTCCTCTCTCTCTCTCTCTCTCTCTCATATATATATATATATATATAAATACACACATATATATATATATATATGTATATTTATATATATACAGTATATATATATATATATATATATATAATTATATATATATATGTATGTATATATATATATATTTATATATATATATAAGTATGTATATATATGTATATACATATATGTATGAATATATATATATATATATATATGTATGTGTGTGTATATATATATGTATGTATATATAAATTTATATATATGTATATATATATATATATATATAAATATATATATATATATATATATATATTTATATATATATATATATATATATATACAGAGAGAGAGAGAGAGAGAGAGAGAGAGAGAGAGAGATACAAGTATATGAATAGCTTTGAAAAAAAAACCTTTATAGAGAAGTTTGTGGATTAGATAACGTACAATTTCAAATACATAGCGAAACCGTCGGAAGATGAATGACATTTTTTTGAATGAAAGTCTTGTGGAATCTGATGGAGTCATACGTGGCACTGGAGAGTCTTACAGAGTCTTATAGTATTTTGAAGAGTCTTACAGAGTCTTATAGTATTTTGAAGACTCTCACAGAGTATTACCGATTATTCATCGGCTTGCAGAATATTACAAAGAAATGTTGAGGCAAACTATGCAACAGAATTGTAAAATTTCGAACATTTTAAATGGCTTTCTCTTATTGCCATCATTAAGGTGCATGTTACTTACTTGAAAATTAGTACATATATATATATATATATATATATATACATTGTGTGGATATACACCGTAATAGAATGGCCATACACAAGGCGGCACTGGAAGGACATTTCTGAAGTCTTTGTCCTGCAGCGGACTATCAACGGTTGATGATGATAAAGATATATATATGTATATATATATATATATATATATATATTTATATATATATATATATATATATACATATATATATATATATATATATGTGTGTGTGTGTGTGTGTATATATATATATTATATATATAATGGGCATGTATTTCTTGTTTATTTATTCCTTATTAAATGAGAAAAGTAGCCTCTGCCCTGGTACACTTTGGTGGCTACTCACATGAAGTACCCAACTAACAGGTACCTTATTCGCTAATTAGGCAAACGAAAAAAAAAATTCCTTTTTAAAATATACCTAAATCATTGTACTCATCTGCGTAATTGAACTCTTTCTCTTTCACTGACATCTCGAGGTTCATCAATAAATTTTCTATTAAAAATCTTCAGATAAAATTTAGTTTGTTATTCAGCACAAATGGTTTTGCAGTTATTGTATCCAAGAAAATTCCCATTAATCTGGTAAACAAAAATGTATGATCAATAACATGATAGTTCAAACATATATCTGTGGATCAATATAAATAGTGAACTAAATATTATTAAAATTCGTGTCAAAGGATAAATTGAATTTCTTCTATTTTTGTTTTTTTCTGTCATTTTCAAAATCCCTCAACAGTATATTGTTCTCTGACAGAGAGAACAGAGAACTTTTATATTGATGATTTTCTTTGTAGACTCGCGAGGGAAAGAGAAAATTAATAACTCCTATTTTGAAATCGTTCCTTTTTAGTTCACTCATGAGATACAAAGGTTTTATTTGGACCCATGTACTCTTATGAAGCTTCTTTGATGCAATATGGTTGAGTCGATGACAAGACATTATTTGTGATCAGGCGTTGTTATTATATGGGAAATTTGCTTCCTCCCTCCCCCTCCCTCTCCCCTTCCTCCCTCTATGAAGCTCTTCCCCTCACCCTCACCTTCCTCCCTCCAGGAAGCTCTTTCCCTCCCTTAAACCCCAATTTAGGGAGATTCGAGTTGTGTGTGTTCGAAATTCTACAGAGATTCCGAACAAATATAGAAATTATGTGAAATTTCCCCTGATAAAGCATTGAATTAATTAACATTGGATGCTCAGACATGGTGCCCATTTTAATCACATCTAGGTGTGACCAACAAGAGATTAATATTTAGTTTTATAACTTTTTTTTTCTTCTTTTTTTTGTGTTGTTTCAACGTTCAAACATGAAGTCTTTGTGATACTAATTCTGTATTATCGTATTTGAAGGTTTTCTTTAATAATAATAACAATAATAATAATAATAAAAATAATAACTATAATAATAATAATAATTGGTGGTAATTATTTACATATACCATATCATTTACGGTGATAATAATTGTTCAGCTCCATCATGTATTTGAAACACTTATGTGAAGAGCAACTATTGTGCGGATGGGCCAGTTAGGTGATAACTGAGAGGCGAGGTGAATGCAACCAAACTTTATCAATAATCATCGAGTTTATATACAGTGATGTGCGAGCAAGAACGTCGCAGAAACTCAAACTTGGAAAAGGATGAACTAGCATCAAAACACAAGTTGGTCTATAACTGTGCAAGGAAAAGTAAGTGATAATACAAAAACTTCAAACTGTTACAGTGTACGACCGTGTATTAAAAACATGCATAGCTTCATGCCCCCCCCCCCCCCCCATGAAAATGACACATAAAAAATCATAAAAAATAGGGTGCCCTGCTCTAGAGAAATGTACCATAGACAGGTCATTTGGCAGGAGATATGCAGGTTTTAGGCAGCCAATGGACACCAAGTGTTCTTTACAACGGATGTTGATGCGGAAAGCTTTCGGTGTACGACCGATAACAAGGAAAGTGCCCTTGTAAGGGGGTGTTAGCAGTGTCTTGCTAGTATCATTGTTCAGGAAAACATGCATTGTCAAATGCAGATCCGTCGGCAGATGTTGCTTAACTGGGGGATTGCAGGCGGTTGTCTGATGTAGGGTGATTCCCAAGAAGTTTTCTAATGATGTCCACAGTTGACGGGTGAAAGTGGAACTCCTGTCAGAAGTATTATGCTCATACCAGGTTAGTTTCCATGGGAATGGCTTACGGTAAACGAGTGGAGCAGTCTATGACGGTAAACAGGTAACGATCTTCTTGTGATGTGGGGAGGGCAAAACTACAATGACGTGCATTGGAGCAGGTATCCATGGTCGAAGTCAATCAGTACTGACGTCACAGAGGAGGGTGGCGTTGGAGTCGTCTAGAGGGAATTCTTCCCACTGGAGGGATATACAGGATGCATTACATGTTGGTACTAAGATCCTTTCATTAGACTTCTGTCAAGGGGCTTATAATCAAATCTCAGGTGAATGGCGGCCAGGTGTTTCTCGACAGGGCATCGGCAATGGGGACGTGTTGAAGGGTGCAACTGTATTCAGCCATGGCAGAGAGATGTCGGCGGGTGGACCAGGCGTCGGACTGTCGAATGATGGTGTGCACAAGAGGCATGTGGCCCGTGCGAATGACGAAGGGCGTACCTTCCAGGAAGTGACAAAAGGGACGGACAGCCAAGTGCACCGCCCGCAATTTACAGTCAAAGGTAGAGTAGCCAAATTTCGCCTTGGACAGTTTTCTATTGAAGAAGGCCGATGGGCGAGGAGAGCCTTTGACCACCTAGTCGAGTATTCCACCAATAGTGACGTCACTGACAAGAGAGGTGCTGATGGCGAAGGAAAAGTGAGAGCAGCAGCGGTTGATAGGGCATTCTTTGCGTTGCAGAAGCCTACTTCTTGAAGGGAACCTCACTTCAGGTCTTTTGGCTTACCCTTGAGAGACACGGTGATGTCAGATGTCATGTAAACGGGCCATCCTCTCACTGGCATTATCTAAGCGGCAGTAAATGGTCCATGTTTTATTTTTGGAGTATGGAGGACATTCAAATTTTTATCCTGGAGATTAAATTATTCTAATTAATTCAATAATTATTAAAAAAAAAGTTTCACCATCTACTAGAAAAGGAAAACTAAATGATTATATGTTTAAACTAAAAAAAGTCTTATCTCATATCTAAAATAATTGAAACTTACAGCTAACCATGCAAAAGAGAACTAGAACTATATAATTGTTGTATAATGCTTAAATTATATTTGATGTATAAATTCTGATAAAATATATGCTATATTCAAAGATTTTTTTATAAAAACTTTCCTATCAACAACCAAATTTGTTCACAATTTTAGCTTTCTTGATGATCTTTGATATGAAGCTCAATATCTATAACTTGGCTTTAGCTTCCTTCCTGTTAACATCTGAAATGTGATTCAGGATGTCAAAAGAAAGTTAGAACACCATATTTCATTTAGTCCTGGGTAGGGGTGCACGGAAACCCCTCTTAGATGACCATCGACAATGAAATCTCCTTTCTCGATTATCAAATCAGTTGTTAGGCCTTATTCTCCTACTGTTTTGCCCATTTTCATGTCTTCTAAGGATTTATAAACCTCTCCTATTGCTACGTTTGGTATCGGATCAGGTATTTCATTATTGATCTTGTCAAAGTTATTTCTACTATCACCATAGTATAGCATTGTATAAAAATCCTCTGCAATTTTTGTTACTCCTTCTATATTGTAGATAATTTTTTCCCATTTTCGTCCTTTAAACGCATTGGTTCCTAAACTGGGGAAAAATTTGAAGCTCCCGAGGGGTGGAGATAATTACACTTCCTACTAACTAAAACAAGCGGAAAATGTCCTCAGTCCGTGCGGCAATTTTATTTAATAATCGGCTCTATGGCTATGCTTAGTTATTACTAACTGCTCCCTATCCAAATTATTCTGTAATTATATGTTTATCAGTATATTTCTACATTTGTAAAATAAACTAGAAAATAGTCTCAAGTGTGCTTTAACTACTCTTTCCCTGATACACATGAATTGGGGAAATCTGCATGGTTGAACTGGGTGCAGCGGGGCTGGTTGGGGGGGGGGGACTCCAAAAAAGTTTGGGAACCACTGCTTTAAAGTAAACATCAGTTGGCGTCCTGTTCCCGGTCTTCTTTCCATCCATTTGATGCCTCTCCCCTTCTTTCGTGTTTTCTCAATTTTAGTCTTATTGTGTTTACGAATGTCTTAGGTATTTAGTTTGTTTATTGCCTTGGATAGTTCTGCTGTTCCTTTTTCACCTTTCGAATTTATATATATATATATATATATATATATATATATAGATAGATAGATAGATAGATAGATAGATAGATAGATAGATAGATAACAGCATTGTATGATATTCTTCATTAAGTCTCATTCGAAGGGTAATTTTGTAAATCAGGAAAAGCTTTAATATGGCCAGCACTCAACACACTAAAAGATAAGTAAAACTGGTTTCCTTCCCAACTCTGTAATCTCCTCTTTCTGTCATTTGACATAGAAAACATAGTTCTGGTACCAGCTTTGTTTGACGGGAAAAAATGTTGTTTGGTATTTTATAGCCTGAAAATTAAGGAGCTCACATGGGAAAGTATAGAATCTGGAGTGACTGTAACGATTTTCACGGAACTCTTGAAATTTAACCTGACTTGAAATTTAACGTGACTCTACCCAGCATAGTTAAAAACGGACTAAATGTTTTTAAATGGATCCCCGACTTATGCCATAAATCACTAGGCCCTCTCTCTCTCTCTCTCTCTCTCTCTCTCTCTCTCTCTCTCTCGCTCTCTCTGTTTTTATATAAAGTGGTGTATTTCCGTTAATTGTATCGGAAATTATTTGAACTTTTGTTCCACTTCACTAATGACCGTAGGCCTTCCCATCGTTTATACTAAGCCTATGCTGGGACTGGCACATGCACACTACCAATAGACCGTGTTCCTGCTTCATGTGACCACTTTTGTAGCCAAGCCAAGACACATAGCTACAATTTGAATAGGAACTTTTTGGAAGAAAGGACAAATAATATATATATATATATATATATATACACACACACACACATATATATATATATATATATTTATATATAAATATATATATATATATATATATATATATGTATATATAAATATATATATATATATATATATATATAGAGAGAGAGAGAGAGAGAGAGAGAGAGAGAGAGAGAGAGAGAGAATGTTCCAACTACAGTGCAGAATAGTCTGAATTTCTTGAGACAATCCAATTGAGGCAAATCTTGTTGTCCGTCGTAAGTACTAAACGTTTATTTCGTTCGCTTTGACTTCCAGAGACTTTGATAAGCAAAAAGAGACGATTGATTGGTTTCATTATTATAATCTTTTTTAATATGATACTTATGGTTCGGGCTTTTTAAATAGTTTAAAGCGTGGAGGTGTGTGTGTGTGTGTGTGTGTGTTCGAATAAACTTGTGCCATTACGATCTATCACTCTCAGCAACCTAGAATTTGAAAGGTGGTCATAAGTTTTCACTACATCTTCACAGAACAGCAAAATTATTTATAATTCAAGTTCTTTTACGTCATTGATATATCATTCATGTTCTTTCCTTTTGAATACCAACAAATACAGAATCCCTTACAAAAGCAACCAATTAAAACAAGTAAGAAATGAAAAGCAAGCAAGTAACAAGTAAAATCCTTGTCTTGATGTTTTCCAATACCAGTTCAACCCACAATCCCACCTGATGTCAGGTCAGCTCAGTCGATTAATTGGGAAACGGACAGGTGAAACCTTTGGTGATTTGACCATCCGGAAATAATATCCAGAGTAATATTTAGTTGGGATGACAAAAGTAGCATTAGCGAATATCTTTATTCTTCGAATGCTGGAAATTGAGATTTTATTTATCCAAGGAAGTAAAATCATAAAATGTATTTCCTCTCATGTCACTAGGTTCATCTGTCTCTCCATCCAATCTCTTTTACTGCTAATACCACTAACACCATTTTATGTGTAGTATAATAGTAACAACAACAACAATGACAATAATGATATAATATTTGATTGTCAATAAAAGAGATTCTTAAACAACATTAAATTAAAGCCTATTACAAGCACTGTAAAAAAACAGGGCCTACATCTAAAACTGCCTTATCAAGGAGATCAATTGTGCAAGGAAATAAATGAAGAATTAAAGAAAATAATAGAACAACATTTCCCTCAGATTTACACAAGAATGATTTGCTGTATTAACTCTGAAACAAAATAAATTTTCCAAGACCAAGACAAACCCCCCGACCACCTCTAACTCCCGTCCTGATATAGTTTACAAGTTTAAATGTGCAGTTTGTGTTAACTGCTATTAGGGAATCTAGCAATAGGTAGTAGGTTGGCCAGGGCACTAGCCACCCTTTGAGATGCTACTACTAGAGAGTAATGGGGTCTTTTGATTGGCCAGAGAGTATTGCATTGGATCCTTCTCTCTGATTACGGATAATTTTTCCTTTGCCTACACACACTTACACACACACAGCGAATAGTCTGACCTATTCTTAACACATTCTCCTCTGTCCTCATATAAAGGACAACACTGAGATTACCAAGCGGTTCTTCTTACTTTAATGTAATTGTTCAGTGGCAACTTCTCTCTTTGTAAGGGTAAAAGAGACTCTTTAGCTATGGTAAGAAGCTCTTCTAGTAGAAGAACACTCCAAAATCAAACCGTTGCTCTCTAATCTTGGGTAGTGCCATAGCCTCTGTACCATGGTCTTGCACAGTCCTTTTGGGTTAGAGTTTTCTTTAAGGGTACAATTGGGTGCAATATTCTATCTTATTTTTCTTCCTCTTGGTTTGTTAAAGTTTATATAGGAGCTATCTATTTCAATAATGTTGCTCTTCTTAAAATATTGTAATTTTCTTTGTTTCCTTTCCTCACTGAGCTATTTTCCCTGTTGGATCCCCTAAGCTTATAGCATCCCATTTCCCACTAGGGTTGTAGCTTAGCAAGTAGTATAAGTATTAGTAATAATAATGATAATAATAATAATCGGGCGTTCGCTGTCAGAGCATCGGAACATGCGGGTAGAAGTTACAGAACATAAAAGGTTCTTGCCAGGACCCTCCAGTCATCGGTGGGGGATCACTCAAAAAACACCAGTAACAAACAGGTAAATCTAGAAGAATTTTCCAATGAAAAAGGGAAAATAACTTCGAATCGCACAAAGGCTACTGATTAAGGCCTTAAATACCAATTTTGAATAAAGGAACTTCAAGCTGTACATTGATATTGTTTTAAGTGCTCTTAACATAATTTTGGTTTTTCTTTTAATTCCATTTATGAAATTTACCCTATTATGTTTTAATTATATTAGCTAGAAGAGCAATGTAAATACTGTAACTAGATCTTAACATCAGTTTCTCAAGTCCTTTTTTATTAACGCTGTCGATGTTGTAAAACTGCTTCCCTCTGTTCGCAATGAATATAATTATTATATATATCTGTTAATGTAAAGAAATTATTTTTTTTCAGTTGATAATGAGTTAAGGAATGATACCTGAAAGCTTAATTAAATAAAAAGTAGAAGGAAATGTCGTGGATTGTATTGCTAGACGTCCTACAATTTCTTTAATTCCTACATTTTCTTCTTTATGTAAGATATCCAAGAGGGGTATCATTAGTAGTAATAATAATAATAATAATAATAATAATAATAATAGTAATAATAATAAATCTAAGTTTACATGTGAGCCTATGGAAATAATTTTCATTATTTATTAAATCCCTCAGCATTTTTTCTATATTAAAAAAAAAAAAAAAAAAAACACGACCTTATTTTGATTCCCATTTAACACAAAGAAAAGGGATCAAACATAAATAAATAAAAATAATAAAAAATGGCGATCTGAGTACTTTTTCATATCGTGTATTACCAAAACAAATGAAAAAGAAACTCTCTTCATGTCACCATATCACCTTTTTCTTGTGAATCTCTTTCTCCTCCTCCTCCTCCTCCTTCTTCTCCACCTCCTCCTCCTCCTCCCTAATTCTTGTCCTTCCCCGAAACCCCTACATTTCCAGTCCAAACGTGTGCCACAACTAACTGCTGACGGTAAGGTGTGACTGGAGGTGTCAAGTGAACTAATACATCCGAGTCAAAGTTTGTAATAACTCTCAAGTACTTGGAACTGACAACATTGATATGAAGATTAATATTCAACTTTGTTTTCATTATTATTATTATTATTATTATTATTATTATTATTATTATTATTATTATTATTTATTATTATTATTATTATTAATTATTATTATTATTGACATAAGTTTTTTTTGCCAAAATATAAGAATAAAATTTTCTTCTTCAAAAGTGTTCTAAACTCTAGGGAAAAAGGGCTCCTTCCAAAAGCATCTCCTGCAAAATGTACATAAAATACTATTTCACGAAATCAAAACCCATTATTACATTAAGGAGAAGTTCACAATTTAAAAAAAAAAAATCCTATTTCTGAAGATTTTGTCTTATGAATGTAAGATGCCTATCTTACTCACCATCTGATCTGCAAAATAAAGATGATTTTTGCTGTAGATGATATATAGAAAAAATGAATCATTTAACGACAGTAAATCCTTTTGATAAGTCTTAGTTATGTAAACTCTCTTTTATGACACGATGTCCGTTAACAAAAGACTGTTCTCCCCCCCCCCCCCATTTTTTTTTTTTTTTGGGGGGGGGGGGTTAACTTGAGATATTCCTTAGAAGCAAGATATGTCGAAAAAAGTAGCGCTTTAATATCCTGGAAGTGTCAGATTGGAATGAGATGGTCGTAAAGGACAGCCTATTTCTCATGTTGATTTGGGAGTCGTGAAGGAAGGCGTATTTTTTGTCGAGTTTTTCTTTTATTTCTATGTTGTCATTTTACCTGATTCAATAAAATTCACGATTTCTATCAATGCGATTCAAAACGTCTTTATGGGATAACTTTTATCGGATAAGGTTTTTCTTTTATTTTTCCGAGCGATATTACTTAATTTAGATGGTGTGGGGAGTTAATGAGGACGGATGGTGGGGAGGGAGTTCATGAGGGCTTAGGAGAAACCAGTTTGGGGGGTAATATCGAGAGGGAGGCTGAGAATTAGATGGCAAGATAAGGTAAAGGACGATATGGAGAGAAGAGGTTTGATAGAAGGCATTGGAGAGGACGCATGAGGCAACCGACCCCTTAATGTTGGGATAATGGTAGGAAGGATGTTATTGCTCTATAAGATGTAGAAACCTAATTTAAATTTTCAAAACGTCGTCTTTTTTAACATATCAATACATGAACTTTCCACGAATTTTTTTACTTTTTTAACTAAGAATTATTGGTCATGATATTTTGTTTATCCATTTGTTCATCTTAATTATTTTCCTTATTGAAAGTCTATTTGAATTTATTTTTAAGCAATTTTTCAAATTCTTCGATCTTAGTCACAGTTTCTTTCTATGCAGAAATATTCATGAAAAGAAAGTCATAATTTCTCGCCGACTTAATATCCTTATCGGTATGCATGTTTGCTTCTTTCGTTCTTCAAGTTAGGTCTGAAATAAATATATTCCAAGAACGTTCATTCACTCGGGGAATCCCGGGAAATGTGACTCGCTCATCACCGAGAAAAACATTTTTTCCTGGAAAGGAAAACTGCGGGAGAGTCGACGAAAGTATTTTACTGGTTTTTATCATGACTTTAAATATTTCAACATATGTTAATATTCCCCTTTTTATAATTATCATCCTTGGTAATCTTGAATAAAGATATATAAGCTAAATTACAAATGTTGCAGTTATTATTATATACACCGGGTACTTCATTGTCATTAATAACCACGCCAGAAATGTTAGCCTTATCAATTACTTTTTGGTAACTTATAGTTTGGGTGCCACATATATGTGTGCTTGAAAAGTATGTGAACATCACATTAAGATGTACCATAAAATGAACCAATTGTAAACACGGTAAAACAACACATGAATATCTCGGAAAATACCTTTATTTTATACCACAGTTTTGTATTTGTTTTTTTATTTGTCCAGTAAATGAACGCCTACCAAAGCTATGCTAGAATATGCATTAAAAAAAAAAAAATAATATGCAAAAAATGAGCTGCATCGTTCCATAATTTTGTTTCACACACACACACACACACACATACACACACACACACACACACACACACAACAAATAAATTCATGAGAAATATGAAATATTTTTGAGTGTCCAAAGTATCGACATTAACAGGAATTTTTATAATCTTTTTAATCTAAGATTGATATTTCATTATCATATGATATTTTTTTTTTTTTTTTTTTTTTGCCATTTTTGCGTTTGAAAAATTGAAAACTTAATGAAGACTTTATTGGTCATATTAGATTCTGGCATTTGAATACGTTCCTTTGAATAATGATAATAATTATGATGATAATCTTAGGGGGTATATATATACATATATATATATATATATTATATATATGTGTATATATACACACACACACACACACATATATATATATATATATATATACATGTATATAATAACAACAACAATAATAATAATAATAATAATAATAATAATAATAATAATAATAATAATAATAATAATAATAATAAATTCACCCCTATTTTCAGTTAACACTTTCCTGAAAAATGGTGTTATTATTATTATCATTATTATTATTATTATTATTATTATTATTATTATTATTATTATTATTATTATTGTTGTTGTTGTTGTTGTTGTTGTTGTTGTTGTTGTTGTTATCATTCATAACCTAAAAGATATTCCAATATAGTTTCTGTCAGATTTATTGAATATTCTCTTTTATTCTGTGTCTTTGTTTAGAAAAGAAATTAATTTCAATAAAAAAATATTCATTACGATGCCATATTTCTTCATACGTATCTTCTGAGTTTTTCCAAGATGAAAAGGAAGCAAAGTTCTTTGAAAAAACGTCTTTTCTTAACTACACTCGAGTGGGAAGAATTTTCATCTCTTTTTAATTAACTTTGGAAGGAGGGGTCAGTTAATAATACTTACTTTCTTAGTCAAAAGGAGTTTCTAAAAATGGGTGGTTTTCTTTTAACTCATAACTTTGTTTTATCTAAAAAAAAAAATTAAGTTTTTAAGTTTTTATGCGGATATTATTCTAATCTTTGTAATTATTTATTGAGGTTGACAGGAGGACAGAGGCGCCTTTATCATCATCCTCAATATTTTGTTTTGGGGACAATGATTTTAAATTCCTATTTGTGTTTACATCATTTGTTGACAAACAATTCAACACAAGACCACACAAACTTACACGTGGAAGTAGCTTTATTTCGTATAATTAATGCGGTTACATAATTAAATATACTTTATCTTACATTTTTGTTTTTTTGGGAGTGGAACCTTTCTCTATTCTTTCTTTCAGACCGGATGTGGCGTTGTTTATAATGAATGTCTTTAAGGTTATTAAGTGGACAGTTAAGCTAATCTAACACAATGGTTTATAGTGTTAAAGAAGATATTCAAACTTATATATTTAGGGGTTTACTCTCAATATTTTAGGGTGGAGACCGTGAGAACCAATACCCCCCTTCATCAGGTCCCTTATTTTCCCACAACCAAGCTACCCCATATCCCCTTGGCACACCCATCAACTATACTCTCTCTCTCTCTCTCTCTCTCTCTCTCTCTCTCTCTCTCTCTCTCTCTCTCTTTTCAACAAATTGTCAAATATGAATACATTCCTTATGCATTATTTTATCACTTGTTTTGGAGACATTATAACTGAAATGTGCCAAAAATGAGTTTAGTGGTTTTGTTAATGTATTACCTAAGAATTAGCATAAGGTCTAAATTGATTCTGGGAAAGGCCAGCTGGTTTTGAAAAATAAACTACCATGACGTAGATCTGCACTCTCAGGGTGCTTTTCTACTTTGGGTTTGCTCTCATCACAATACTTGAACATTTTATTCTCATGAAACGAGGAGAAAACACCTTACTTTCCTCTTGTAGTTGTTGTTGTTATTATTTTATTATTATTATTATTATTATTATTATTATTATTATTATTATTATTATTATTATTATTATTATTATTATTATTATTTATCACCACACCTAATCGACCCTGAATTAAAACTAAAAATCTTACACATCAAAGGTTAATCCTTTGTAACCGAAATCCAAAATCTAGTTTCTCACGTCCTTCACAAAACACACTTGAAGCTTCTGTCCCATTAAGGCCAATTGGGGCAATTTATGGAACGCATAAATTCCTTGCAACCCTTGAAGGACCTTTAGGAATTTGACCAAGATAACGGTGAAATAAGAATCCAACTACCATTATGGGTTAAATGGAATTGATGTCGTTTTAAACGAACCCTCACATTTTAGGGTCTGAGAAGTCTTGCTAATCATCCTCATCATCATCATCTCCTCTTACGACTATTGACGTAAAGGGCCTCGGTTAGATTTCGCCAGTCATCTCTATCTTGAGCTTTTAATTCAATACTTCTCCATTCATCATCTCCTACTTTACGCTTCATAGTCCTCAGGCATAAATGCCTTGGTTTTTCTACTCCTTTAGTGCCTTGTCGAGCCCAACTAAACGTTTGTTCAACTAACCTCTCTTAGGGAGTGCGAAGAGCATACCCAAACCATCTCCATCTACCCCTCATCGGAATCTCATCCACATATGGACATCAGAAATATTAGGAAACATCTCTGTTTTCCCCTCCATAAGTCTCTCCTAGATCAGAGTTTCTTAAAGGGACCTTTGTTATGAGCTAATTCGTGTGCAAACAGTAAATGTCAGGTGACTTCAATTGACGTTGTAAAAAAGTTTGGTTTGTCAGATTTTATCGAAAATGGATAACGGAAACAATCTAAGACATTAGATAGGTTGAAATAAATATATTCAACTGGTAGGAGGTCGGAGATATATTCACACATCTGTTGTTGAAATTTCATCAATTGTGTAATGGCAGGTCACTGGCATTTTTCACCCAGACCTCTTGAAGGGGATGAGGTCATAATGTAGTTAGTGCCCCATGTCATATAAAGCCTTTGAGGCTGCCACAGTCAAGCAACTACCTGGTATTTATTTTATTGGTTATTTCGTCAAAAGAACCTTGGATTTAACGGAGAATTTTCATCCGAACCTCCATGCTAGGAAGCTAGGCAAGAGTGCTACCAATAACACCATGAGATGCATAAGCGCGCTGCGCGCAAACACACAAACACACACACACAAACACACACACACACACACACACATATATATATATATATATATATGTATGTATATATGATAAATTTATATATATATATATATATGTATGCATATATGATAAATTTTGCACATTTAGACGTGTTTTTCATATTCAAATGAGCCATATATATATATTTTTGATACATTAATGTCTGTATTCTCTTAACGATCTCAGGATCAGAGCCAAAGGCGAAATCACACAAAGACAAGAGCTTCAGACCAGCCGGGAATCGAACCCTGGTCGGTAAGCTTGTATAGACAGTGACTAAACCACTTGGCAAAGTGAATTAGTCACCGTCTATACAAGCTTGCCGACCAGGGTTCGATACCCGGCGGGTCACAAGCTCTTGTCTTTGTGTGTTTTCGTTGGGGCTCTGATACCGAGGTCGTTAAGAGAATCCAATCATTAATGTATCAAAAATATATGTGATTTATTTGAACAGACACACACATATTATAATATATATATATATATATATACACACACACACACACACACACACATATATATATATAATATTATATATGTATATATATATATATATATATATATCGAGACTAGCACACGAGGCAGAGAAAGCAGTCTTGCAGTACGTATAGGCAGCCCACATAGTATTCACGTGTTTTTTTTTTTACCAATTTATTATTTTTTTTTCTCAGTTCATTTTGTTAATTATGGGGGAATATGGATTTTCAGAAACAGTTTAGAATTGTATGTATATATTGACCCATCAGTTAAGTTATAGTGTCCTCTCTCTCTCTCTCTCTCTCTCTCTCTCTCTCTCTCTCTCTCTGATTGTTTTATTTATTTTCATGCCTTTTTATCCATCATATCCTTATCTTTTCATATCTTCTGAAAGGGAAATCGATAGGTTTTTCCTATATATTTACCAAAACGTTTCAGGGAACAAGTTTCTTCCTCTGCTAAATTTCACCGAAAGCAAAGATTGTTTTTCTTTGAAATAACCGAAATGTCTTCGGCGACACAAAAGAGTTGCATTTGCACGTCTCTATTTCCCGCAGGACTCTCTCTCTCTCTCTCTCTCTACTCTCTCTCTCTCTCTCTCTCTCTCTCTCGATCTTTGGCCCTGTGGTTCTTGCCAATCCTTCAAAAGGACAATTTCGGTTACATTTGAAAACATTAAATGTTCTTTCATTAATGTTAAAAAAATCAATGAATGTCAGGAAAAAACGCCACCAAATAAAGTATCGCTTAAAAACACATTTTTTAAATCAAAAATTAGCAAAGCCTAAATCCTTTCCTGAAGTACCACCAATGTTTCCATGTCTTGATTACTTGATAATATATTCCATCAGATCTCCACTCTAAATTCTGGAAAATTCTGGAAAGGACTGGAAATATTAGTTGACTATCTATCTACAAATATGTTATCTAATATTACCAATAATATTGTTATAGTTTATAATATTACTGCTGTTGTTTTTTTTTTCTTTATTTTAATATCCACTATGGGGTTTTCTATGCTAATTATTATTGGATAAACTTATTTGATGGATTGTCTTCATTGATCGATATAGATATGATAATTTGTTTACCAACAGTGATTATATATTTTTTTTCCATATTATTATTATTATTATTATTATTATTATTATTATTATTATTATTATTATTATTATTATTACCTCCACCAGCGAAGTCCAACGAAGGAGTTTATGTTTTCACCCCTGTTTGTGTGTTTGTAATTTGTGTTCGTGTTTGTTTATGAACAGCTTCCTGACAACAATGTTATTTGTATTGAAACTTGCAGGGGTAAACTGTTATGTAAATAGCTGGAAATAATTACATTTTTGAAGATGAAGGTCATTATTAGCATTATCATCAATAACAATAATGATGATGATAATCATAGCCAAAATAATAGTACCTGCGAGAGAGAGAGAGAGAGAGAGAGAGAGAGAGAGAGAGAGAGAGAGAGAATGTTAATGTGACCATTAACATCCCACCCTCTGTGGTTCCCATAAAGTGCACATTCCACTCCGTGATTAGTTAGCAACTGAAAGTGGCCAAATGAAATTTCTGGAATTACAGGAATGCTATTATGGAGTGGAACTAGTTTTCAGTATTTTCCATTTTAACTTCCCCTTCTTTTTAAAATCATGAAATCTTGATTAAATAATCCTCTAAAAAAAAAAAAGATATTATAAAGATCTATATTCAGTATTAAACAGGCAGACATAAGTCTCTCTCTATAGTTTAAATACAAAAAGGGTCTTTTTAATGTTGATACTGTTCTGAAAATATTCTATATTTTATATTTGATTTCAATTATATCAATTATATCAATTATTATTTATTTTATTATTACTTACTAAGCTACAACCCTAGTTGGAAAAGCAGTATGCTATAAGCCCAGGGGCTCCAACAGGGGAAATAGCTCAGTGCGGAAAGGAAAAAAGGAAAATAAAATATTCTAAGAAGAGTAACAACAATAAATATCTCCTATATAAACTATAAAAACTTTAACAAAACAAGAGGAAGAGAAATAAGATAGGAGAGTGTGCTCGAGTGTACCCTCAAGCAATTGCTCATTACTTCTCTTGGAGTTCATTTATTTTATTTATTTCTTTTCCTCATTGGGTTATTTATCGTTGTTAGCTTATAGTATCTCACTTTACCAGCTACGGTTGTAGTCTAACTAGTAATAATAATAATTTCAAAATATCCTTTTAATAGGAATTGACGAATGATAGGAAAAAATTATGTTATATCCCATACAGACACACACACTTCACTACCCGTCTAATACACATATACATATATATATAATTCTAGCGGTAAATATACAGGTGTAAAATACTGATATGAGTTTACTCTATAAGGCTAAGGTGTTAAAAAGAGATTAACAAAGAAATGTTTATAGGAAATGTAGTATTGAAATTAGTTAATACTTAATTCAAATAATGTTAATTGAGAGAGGAATTGGAAGCCAGAGGCCTCCCAAATGAGGGAACAAGTCTGAATTGTGTCAGTGTCTAAGTGAAGCCCTAGTGCTGCGGGGTTGAGGTCGGGGGTACCGATGGAAGTCCCAGTGCCTGCTCTGTCACGTCTGTCGTCACTACTTCCTCGACTACTGCTTGTGATGTCATGCGGGAGGTCATTGAACTCCCTCTTCTCCCCCTTCCTCTGTTTCCTTTTCCTCGGATGTTGGGCTGGGGAAGATGTGCATTTGCCCCAGCCCGCCCGCCCTGGGCATTTTTTGCTGAGCACTCTCGAGATATATGACCATAGGCTTGACAAGTGTAACAGGCGGGGGGATCTTCGG
>NC_090741.1:97857061-97862061 GCF_036898095.1 Palaemon carinicauda | reverse complement strand
TCAAACCTCTTCTCTCTTCACCATCCTTCAGCTCATCTTCCCATCTAAATCTTTGCCTATCTCTTGATCTTCTCCCCTGATAGGTTCCTGCCAAGTCCTTTTCACTTCCTCCCCGCCATTCAACTTCAACACGTGCCCACACTACCTCAGCCATGACACTTTTATCATCTGTGTAATCTTTACTACGCCTGCCATTCTTCTTACTTCATCAGTTTCTAATCTTTCAAACAGGGATATTCCCATAATATATCTCAGAATTCTCATCTCTGTTCTCTTAAGATTTGCATCCTCTTTTCACCCTAAAGCCCAAGTTTTTGACCCATTAATAGAAACCAGGAAATTTAATGGACCAGGTAAAAATACGAAATAAAAAGAAAGAAAGAAAGAAAAAACTTAACACAATGAGGATAAAGATACAAATATACCTTGCTTCACGACTCCCAAATAAATATAAGTAATAATCTGTCCTTTACGGGCATCTAACTTCGTTCTGACACTTCGAGGATATTAAGGAGCTTCCTTCAGGACACCTCTTGCTTCCAGGGAATATCTCAAGCTATTTTCCTTTCATGTTTAGCAAAAAAAAAAAAAAAAAAATAGGAACAGCAGGTTTTAACAGACTTCGTGTATTAAAGGGGGCTTTACATAACTAAGACTTCTCACAGGAATTCAGTCTCGTTTAATTATTAATTTTTTCCAATATGTTATTCAGAGCAAATATCATCTTCATTTCACAGACCACAGGGTGAGTAAAATAGGCATCTTACATTCATAAGACGAAATCTTTAGAAATATGATTTTTCGAGTTGTCAGCTTCAATTTAATGTAAAAACTGGTTTTTATTTAGTGCAATACTTTTTTTTTGTGTATTTTTTCAGAAGATGCTTTTGGAAGCAGACTATTTTCCCTAAAACTTTGAACACTTTTTGAGAAAAAAATGTTTACTTTTATTTTAGCAAAAACCTTAATAGTAATAATAATAATAATAATAATAATAATAATAATAATAATAATAATAATAATAATAATAATAATAATAATAATAATAATAATAATAATAATAATAATGGAGTTGAATAATACTATTCATATCCCTGTTGCCAGTTCCAAGTACTTGGGAGTTATCACAAACTTTGACTCGGTTGTCTTAGTTCAAATCTCCCTGGCCACTTGACACCTCTAGTCACACCTTACCGTCAGCAGTCGGTTGTGGCACATGTTTGGATTGGGAATGAAGGGGGGGGAGGGGCATACCTTACCTTGTTGCCTTATTTTTTGTTTGGGTTCCCCAAGGTCCCTCAGTGTGAGGCACCTCGTATATCCGCCAGAGAGGTGCTAATGCATCTTCCGATGTATTTTGCATCTTCCAGTCTTGGATGGTCCGGGATGCATCTTAGGTATTCATCGAGCTTATTCTTAAACACATCTACGCTCACTCCTGATATTTTCTTAGATGAGCTAGCAGCACATTAAATAGTCGCTGCATTATCGATGCTAGTGCGTAGTGGATTAATGTCCTGTGCGCCTTTCTTTGTTTACCTGGTATATTTTTTTGGCACTATTAATCTACCTCGGCTTGCTCTTTCTAATATTTTTAGCTCCATGATGTTTTCAGCAATTCCTTCTATTTGCTTCTATGCTTGTATTATCATGTAGCGTTCTCTGTATAGTTTTAAAAATTGCAGTCTTTCCCAGTAGTCATGGTCCTTAACTTATTCTATTCTAGCAGTATAGGACCTTTGTACACTCTCTATTTGCGCAATATCCTTTTGGTAGTGTGGGTACCATATCACATTGCAGTACTCGAGTGTACTACGTACATAAGTTTTGTAAAGCATAATCATGTGTTCAGCTTTTCTTGTTTTAAAGTGTCTGAATAACATTCCCATTTTTGCTTTACATTTAGCCAACAGTGTTGCTATTTGGTCGTTGCATAACATATTCCTATTTAACATTACACCAAGGTCTTTAATTGTTTCCTTGTTTGTGATTGTCTCATTATTAGGTCCCTTGTATGCATATGCCATTCCTTCTCTGTTTCCATAATTAATTGATTCGAATTTATCGGAGTTAAATACCATCCTATTTATCTCCACCCATTCATATATTTTGTTTAGATCTCTTTGTAGTGAGTTCCTATCTTCATCACAAGTAATTTCTCTACTTATTCTTGTGTCATCGGCAAAACTTCTCACTACGGATTTTTCAACATCACAGTCTATGTGTAAGATCATAATAACAAACAGCAGTGCAGCTAATACCGTACCTTGTGGCACGCCAGATATTACCTGGGCTTCATCTGATTTCTCGTCATTTGCGGGGAAGGAGAAGAATTAAGGAGGGGGAAGAGGAGGAGAGAGAGAGAGAGAGAGAGAGAGAGAGAGAGAGAGAGAGAGAGAGAGAGAGAGAGAGAGAGATTCTTAAGAAAATAAAGGAAGTTCGAAAATAAACGCAAAGTGATAGGATGAAGTAAAGTGAAATTTTCTTTCCGTTTGTTCTGGTAATACAAGATGTGAAAAAGTACTCAGACCACCAGTTTTTTTTTATTTGTTTATGTTTGATCTTTTTCTGTGTGTAAGGGGAATCGAAATAAGGTCATGTTTTTTAAATATAGAAAAATGCTGAGCGATATAGTAAATCATGTAAATTATTTTTATGGGTTCACAGTCAGCTTGGATCTATTATTATTATTATTATTATTATTATTATTATTATTATTATTATTATTATTATTATTATTATTATTATTATTTATTTCAATCATTAATCATTATTATTATTATTATTATTATTATTATTATTATTAATTATTAATCATTAATCATAATAATAATTATTATTATTATTATTATTATTATTATTATTATTATTATTATTATTATTATTATTATTATTATTATTACGTCTACTGGAGAGGCCCCTCTTGGATATCCTACATAAATAAGAAATTGAACGACTTTTAGCAATACAATCCACGACTTTTTTTTTCTTTTTTTTTTAGTTTTTATTTCATCAACTTTGCCCTATATTTAAAATATGCAGATATATTCTAATATATAAAAAATATCATAGGGTAAATTCCATAAATGGAGTTAGACTAAAAAACAATATAATTTTATAAACACTTAAAATAATTTTAATATAAAGCTTGAAGTTCCATTATTCAAAGTTGGGTTTAAGGCCTTAATCAGTGTACTTGGTGCGATTCCAAATTATTTACATTTTCAATTCTAGATTTACCTGATTGTTACAGGTGTTTTCTGAGTGCTCCCCTATGGATGACTGTAGGGGCCTAACAAGGACCCTTTTTGTTCTGTAACTTCTCCCTTCATGGTCTGGCAGTGCCCTATTACTAGATCCCAAATAGCAGTTAACACAAATTTCACATTTAACTGTGTCAACTATGTCAGAACACCAGTTCTTTGTCTTGTGAATGTCTTGGAAAAAAATTTATTTCAAAGTTATTATAGGAAATCGTTCTTACTTTAATCTGAGGGAAATGCTGATTTATGATTTCCTTTAATTCTTCATTTACTTCCTTGCATAATTGCTCTCCTTGATAATGTAGTTTTAGGCATAAGGTCTGTTTTTATGCAGTGCTTGTAATAGACTTTTGCATAATGTTGTTCGGGAATCTCTCTAACTGACAATCAAATATCAAATCCTTATTATTGTTGTTCTTATTATTATTATATTACAAACATTATGGTATTATTAGTATTGGACGTAGAAGAGATTGAATAAAGAGATATATGAACTTAGTGACAGGAGAGGAAAGATATTTATTGCTTTTATTTCCTTTGATAAATATAATCTTAATTTCCAGCATTCGAAGAATGAAGAGTTTCGTCGATGTTACTTTTGTCGTCGCAACTAGAAATTGTTCCGGATTTTATTTCTCGAAGGTCTAATCACCTAAGGTCTCACCTGTCCGTTTCCCAATTAGTCGACTGAGCTGACCTGGCATCAGGTGGCATTGTGGGATGAACTGGTATTGGAAAGGATCAATACAAGGATTTTATTGTTACTTATTTTCTTTTCATTACATTCTTGTTTGTAATTGGTTGTTTTCGAAAGGGATTTTGTATTTGTTAGGATTCAAAGGAAAGAACATGAATGTTGGATTGCCAACAACGTAAAAGAATGGGAATTATACATAATTTTGCTGTTCTAAAAAGATATGATGAAAGCTTTGCCAATCGTAATGGCATAACTTCAACACACTCACACACACACACACACACACACACACACACACACACACACACACGCGCGCGCGCGCGCGCTTTGATTATCTATAAACGCAGAACCATAAATATCATAATAAAAATAATAATATTAATAATGAAATCAATCCATCATCCCTTTCTGCTTTTCAAAGTCTCCGGAAGTCAAAGAGAACGAGATAAACGTTTAGTATTTACTACAGACAACAAAAATTTGCCTCAATTAGAAAGTCTCAAGAACTTCAGGCTTTTCTCTACCATAGCTATAACATTCTCTCTCATTCTCTCTCTCTCTCATTCTCTCTCTCTCTCTCTCTCTCTCTCTCTCTCTCTCTCTGCTTCACCTTTTCTGCTAGTGAATTCTTTGCTCGTTCGAGTGTCATCTGATGTTTTTACTCCCGAATACGAATACAAATTGACTGTTTCCATTTTTCCAACAATCATATTGACATTGAGTATTCAGGTATTTCCTTTCCTTAGTAAAAATACATACTTCACACACACACACACACACACACACACACACACACACACACTTCAGTGACTATTGGCTTTGGATGGTAGTGCCCGTAACCAAAGCTGGAAAGAGTTTCTCCATATAGATAATCCACAAATAAGTAAAGTTAAACTTGGTAACTTCCAGAGGTTACCAAAAGGCGAGACTAAATGTAACCGTAACGTTATGTGCTAAGTTCTTATTTCAATGCGTTCTAAATTAGACATTCCAAGAAGTATTTTAATACCACATACAAAAATAAACTTATGTATTAAAGC
>NC_090741.1:97827061-97834561 GCF_036898095.1 Palaemon carinicauda | reverse complement strand
TACTTAAACCCTCTAGATATTAAATTAAAACCTAATGTGAAGTGACAAGTACAAATACCAACACCATAGAAAAAAAACATGTCCATACTAGTAATATACTGACCTCCATATCAAACACAAGAACATGACGAAGATTTGTATAGACAACTTGGACAAGAAGTTAAAAATAAGCTAGCTAATGGGAGACTTCAATACAGCAGTAAACTGGGACACTATGAATTCTACATCACACACAGAGGGACATAGAATACTAGAATTTGTTAACAATGAATTCCTTCAGCACTGGGTCGTTAAACGAACTAAGGTAAACAACATACTAGATATTGTGCTAACAACAGAAGTAAATTTAGTATCCAGTGATTCAGTAGGAGAAAATATTGACAAAAGTGACCACATAATAGTTAGGTTTCAGGTAATATTCCTCATCTAAAAGAAAGAAAACTTTTATAAAAAGCTAGACTACAATCGTAGTAACTGGATGAAACTAAAGGAATACTGTACAGCAAGAATTTAGAATTGGCAAAAAAGGGAACTTTGATACACAATGGGACTCCTTTGTAGAAATTTGTATCGAAGAGAGGGCTAAATGTATACCACATGGAAAAATTTTACCAAATGGAACTTCACAACCTAAGTGATTCAGCAGAGAAATAGCCAATGCAATAAGATGTAGAGACTGGAAACATTAATCAATTGGTCCACAGCCTTCAATTCATTAAATTTCCGAGCACTAGAAGTTAAGTCGAAAAGAAGATAAACTAGTTAGAAAGACTAAGATCAATAAAGAGGAAAGAATGGCTTCAGCTAGTAAAGAAAACCCAAATGATTTTTTTTTTGCTTATGTAAACAGTGAAAAAAAAAACAATCAAAAACAACATTAGCCTATTAAGAGACTTGAAGAGTAATCTTATAACAAATGATTTGGGAAAAGCTGAACTGATTAATGCATATTCACCACTCCCCGAACCAGCCATCAAATATGAAGGGCTACAACCATTAAATGAAATTACTTCTACAATGTATGATGTCAAAAAGAAAATAAAAGTACTCATTAAGACTAAGGCACCAAGTCTAGATGATATTCATCCAAGAGAGACTGTAGAACTAGAAGAAGAGATAACCCAACACTTTTTCAAAATGTTCCAAAAGACAGCCAACGAGAAAAAGGCACCGTATGATGGAAACTAGGCAATGTTCCTCCAATCTACAAGAAGGGGACAAAAGAAGAACCTGGCAACTACAGACCAGTGTGTCTAACTTCAGTGCTTTGCAAAAATTTTGAATCAAATATAGTAGAACGTATAGAGGAAAAAATATCTTTTGATAGATAGCCAACATGGTTTTAGACATAAGAGATCATGCGTGTCAAATCTTTTGGAATTTTTCCACAACATGTTTAGCATTTATGAAAAAAAGTAGGGTAATAGACATCATATACCTAGATTTTTAAAAGGCTTTCGACAAAATTCCTCATAAAAAGGTAATGGTCAAGATTAGAGAAATAGGCATCATTGACAAGCCAGCTGAATGGATCGGAGATAGGCTAACATACAGATAACAGAGTTGTAATCAATGGACAAGCTTCAGAGTAGGCAGTTATTACAAGCGGAGTACCTCAAGGGTCCGTCTTTGGACCATTGCTATTTCTGGTCTACATTAACGACATAGATATAGGATTAACTAGTAGAATAGCAAAATTTGCCGATGATACGAAATTGGGCATAAATACGGCAAACTCAGAGGGTGTAAAGAAAGGCCTTAAGAAAGGATTTAATGAAGCTAGGAGAATGGTCCAGAAAATAGCAAATGCCTTTCAACTGTGGGATATGTAAAGTAATGCACATATGGTATAGAAACCTACAATCAGATTACTCACTGCTGGATATTGAAATAGAAAGTATGGTCCAGGAGGAATATCTCGGTATTATTATCATTAGGTATTTGAATTTCACCAAACAGAGAATATAAGCTGAAAAAAAGTACAGAAAATAATAGGCTACATAAAGAGACAATTCAGATACAGAAACAAAGACACTACTACAGCTGTACACATCACTAGAAAAACCCCAACTAGAATACGGAGTCCAATTCTAGGCTCCAA
Organism: Palaemon carinicauda; assembly: GCF_036898095.1. Classification (NCBI taxonomy): domain Eukaryota; kingdom Metazoa; phylum Arthropoda; class Malacostraca; order Decapoda; family Palaemonidae; genus Palaemon; species Palaemon carinicauda. The sequence goes on along the minus strand of NC_090741.1, from coordinate 97,832,460 downwards.
ATATTCAGAAGGCTATAGATAGACTGGAAGCAGTACAAGCTAGGGGCACCAAACTAGTTGCAACAATAAGACAAATTCGATGTAGACAAAGGATGGAACGTTTGAACTTATTTGATCGACAAAACTCGTCGTCTAAGGGGACAGTTAATAGAGGCATTCCAAATTCTTAAAGGAATAACAAATGAAGATTACAACAATCGATTCACGCTTAGCACAAATCAGTCCACAGGTAAAGGATACATACTGGAATTGAAAAAATACAACACTACTCAGTGTGGCAATTTCTTTACATACAAAATGGAAAATACTTAGAAATGACTTCTAGCGGGTGTAGTAAACAGTAACACGTAAACGATTTCAAGAATAAGCTAGACAAGATCATAATAGCTCTCTAAATGCTTAAACTAAATCGCTAAAAAGTCTTTGAAACATCCAAAATGGTTGCATCTCTCTCTCTCTCTCTCTCTCTCTCTCTCTCTCTCTCTCTCTCTCAATTATTATTTTTTAAATGAATGTATAATTAGAAGTGACAATAAGAGGATAATAATACTAATGATAAAGAAGACCGAGTAAGAAAAGCCCTTTACAAAACGTTTGATTTATCTACACCAGCTTCAAATAAAACATAAAATTCAAGTTTTAATTCTATAATCATAAATTTCATCTCATCGGATAATTATAAATTACCTTTGTTAAAATGTTTACGTCATTAGATGCCTACAAAAAGGTGATGAAAGAAATGGAAACAAATAACTATTCATCGCTGGAAATAATCATAATGGCCTTTTGTGAGGGTCTTAAAAACTCCCAAATCAGATGACCCTAATTAAGCTCATTATTGGTTGGGTAAATCAAAACAACCAGGATTCGTTTTGTGGACGAAATGACGCAAACATCAAACGCTTCCAAAGAAAATATTTACTATTTATAGAGAGGATCAGAAACAGTTTTTGACTTCTGTTCAACTGTAAGTTCAAAGATTAATGTTGTTGGGGGTTACACTTTCGTTATATATTTACACACACATACACTCAGACACACACACACATATATATATATATATACATATATATATATATATATATATATATTTATATATATATATATATATATATGAAAATGAATATATATATATACACACAAATATATATACATATAAATATATATATATATATATATATATACTGTATGTATATGTATATGTATACACATATATATATATATATATATATGTATATATATATATGTATATATATACATTATATGCGTATGTATGTTTATATATATATATATATATATGTACTGTATGTATATGTATATGTATACATATATATATATATATATATATATGTATTTATATATACATATATATGCGTATGTATGTTTATATGTATATATATATATATATATATATAGATATATATATGTATATATATTTACACACACACTTATATATATATATATATATATTTATTTGTATATATATATATATATATATATATATCGTGATTGAATGGGAGGTATATATCAGTTGTTGTTTGCGGATGACACTGTACTGGTTGCAGACTCGGAAAAGAAGCTTGGCCGATTAGTGACAGAATTTGGAAGGGTATGTGAGAGAAGGAAGTTGAGAGTTAATTTGGGGAAGAGTAAGGTTATGAGATGTAACGGGAAGGGAAGGTGGTGCGAGGTTTAATGTCATGTTGAATGGAGAGTTACTTGAGGAGGTGGATCATTTTAAGTATTTGGGGTTTGTTGTTGCAGCAAATGGTGGAGTGAAAGCAGATGTACGTCAGAGAGTGAATGAAGGATGCAAAGTGTTGGGGACAGTTAGGGGAGTAGTAAAAAATAGAGGGTTAGGCATGAATATAAAGAGAGTTTGGCATGAGAAAGTGATTGTACCAACTGTGGTGTATAGATCGGAGTTGTGGGGAATGAAAGTGGAGGAGAGACAGAAATTGAATGTTTTTGAGATGAAGTGCCTGAGGAGTATGGCTGGTGTATCTTGAATAGATTGGGTTAGGAACGAAGTAGTGAGGGTGAGAACGGGTGTAAGAAATGAGTTATCAGCGAGAGTGGATATGAATGTGTTGAAGTTGTTTGGCCATGTTGAGAGAATGGAAAATAGCTGTGTGCTAAAGGTGATGAATGCAAGAGTTGATGGGAGAGTTACAAGAGGAAAGCCAGGTTTGGGTGGATGGATGGTGTGAAGAAAAGCTCTGGGTGATAGGAGGATAGATGTGAGAGAGGCAAGAAAGCGTGCTAGAAATAGGAATGAATGGCGAGCGATTGTGACACAGTTCTGGTAGGCCCTGCTGCTTCCTCTGGTCGCTTTGGATGACAACGAAGGTAGCAGCAGTAGGGTATTCAGCGTTGTGAAGCTCCATCTGTGGTGGATAACTGGGGAGGTTGGGCTGTGACAGCCTAGCACTACCAGCAGAACTCGGTTGAGTCCATCGTCAGGCTGGGAGCAGTGTAGAGAGGAAAGGTCCCCTTTTATTAATTTGTTTGTCGTCAGCTTCCCCCCAAAATTTGGGGAAGTGCCTTGGTATATATATATATATATATATATATATTTCACTTTGTAGAAAATACAAATGATGCTAAAAAGATAGGAAAAGAGCAAATTCCTAATATAGCCAGAGCAATAAAGGTAGTAGGAATAGTGCAAGTGATTGACCTGTGATTTGATTTGTGTTTGAAATCTAAATTGGGTATTCATGACAAGACTGTTTAGCCAAATTTCCTTTATGGAAGTGAAGTGAAGAAATAAATTGTGTAAGTAGCCCCTGTTTCCTAGGGATGGTTGCTAGGATGAGAAGTGTACAAATATTCTTCTTCCTCTTCTTTGTGTGCATCTTTTCCCACTTCTATGTTGGGTCGATGTTTCTGGCCAGCGTTCTTCAACTACCTCTGTCCACCACCTCATCGCCGGTTAATCCCTTTGATTAAAGGTCATCCTTGATACAGTTCATCCACCTTCACTTTGAGAAGTGTACAAAGATGAAGAAATGAAATGTGGCGTCAGGGATTTTGGAAGGGGTTTGGTCATGTGGAGAGACTGGATTAAAATAGGTTAGGGTTAAGACTAGTGTAAAATGTATAGTAAGAAGTAGGAGAAGAATGCATAGAAGGGATGACCATTAAATAAAAAGGTCTTGGTGTTCATGAAGCTTAAGGGGAAGGTGTGGAAAGCGCAGTGTGTCAGAGGTTCTACATGATGCTGCAAAACTTCTTATATTTTACTGCACAGATGTTTCATCCATGATTTAGTAAAGTGTATATAAAGATGGATCTGTTATGATTGCTTTCACTGGATCCATCCCATATCAAGCGAAACAGCTTGCTATTGAGAAAATATATATACATCGGAATAGGAAATTAGTATAATTCTGTTATTTCAACAACTATTGACCAGAAATCTCTCTCTCTCTCTCTCTCTCTCTCTCTCTCTCTCTCTCTCTCTCTTAAAATACATGTATATAGAACAAGTAGATTTCTCTCATTTCAAAAACTTTACTAGAAATTCTCTCTCTCTCTCTCTCTCTCTCTCTCTCTCTCTCTCTCTCTGCAATACACCATCCCATCCCCTTATTAGCTATTCCGCCAGCATGCTGTCATTGGTCAAAAGATTCTGTTATCAAGACTCCCTTATGAATGGCACACCATAAAACTTCTTTTATTAACCAAGTCTCCGAGTGTGGATTCAAGACATAAATCGTGGGAAGATGAAGCTCAAATAACTCTTCGAAAGTGGCTTTGTTTTCTTGGCGATATTTTTTATTTTGACACTCTGGGACACACTAAACGTCACCTTGAGTTACTGCAATGTCAATATTTCAGATATATTGAAATACTATCCGTGTATTGGTTCAAGTTGTATGATTTAGAAAAAACTCCATTTCATCGACAGATAATCTACCTTATATAATAAAGAGCATTTGTTTGGCTATATATATATATATATATATATGTATATATATATATATATATATGTGTGTGTGTGTGTGTGTATATATGTATATATATATATATATATATGTATATATATATATGTATATATATATGATATATATATATATATATATATATAAAATCATAGTATATATTATATATTTTGATTGTGAATGTGTATTTCCTAATAATATATATATATATATATATATATATAAAATCATAGTATATATTATATATTTTGATTGTGAATGTGTATTTCCTAATAATATATATATATATATATATATATATATTCCTGTCAATAGGAGCGGCATTACCAAACGAATGACCACTCGGTCTCTCCCTTTCCCTCGGGTAGGGGGAGAGAAATAATAATATTCTGGTTAGAGGGGGGTGGCCCGAGAAGTACACTAGGAAACCACAATCTCCCACCAATTGCCCAATCTATCGTGATGTAGTTAAAGAAGGGGGGGAAGGGGTGGGAAGAGTTCAATTTGTGTGCATATCTTATCTAAATATTTAGTCGCCATTTTTGACGGGTCGCATACACTAGTATTACATAATGAAGCACTTCTAAAATTATATTCAAAATGTGTCGTGTAATATGGCAGTTGAATGGAATACTCGTAACTATTTGAACGAATTTCAATTAATGCCTGAAATAACAACGTTCAATCAATATTGCATCGAAGTTAACAATACAAAGATCTATTGGCCTTAAATATTCCTTTGATCTTAATTGGAATCTTTTCCTTAAGTTGAATACATAGATTTTGGAGATCTTTTTTCTCCGTTTATTTCACTGAATCAAAACAGTAAAATATAAACCCACTTGTCATCTCCTTTCTAATTCTGGTGATGAAGTGTTGACAGAGAAAATCTTTCTTTTCGACTTTGTAATTGATTGAAATTTCATAATCATCATCTTCATCTCCTCCTACGATTATTGACGCAAAAGGCCTTGGTTAGATTTCGCCATTCATCATCATCTACTTCACGCTTCATAGTCCTCAGCCATGTTGGTCTAGTTCTTCCAACTCCTCTAGTACCTTATGGAGCCTATTGAAAGTTTCTATTTATTCTTACACACTCATAGAACACACACACACACACACACACACATACACACACACACACATATATATGTATATATATATATATATATATATGTGTGTGTGTGTGTGTATGTGTGTGTATCTGTATGTATGTATGGTAGAGCATATGTATATATATATATTATATAAGTATATACATACATATATATATATATATATATATATATATAGCTAAACATGTATGTGGTACTTTTGCCGATGGCCATTATGTATAAGAGCATGCATTATTGATTAACTTATCATTTTTTATTCTAGTAAACGAGCAAAGAACTTCAAAGCTTTAGGATGAAGAGAAGTAGCCAGAGATTGTCTTAGCTGGAATAGATA
>NC_090741.1:97817061-97822061 GCF_036898095.1 Palaemon carinicauda | reverse complement strand
ATCCGTCATTATCTTAGTCACGGATGAATACAGTGCAATAAGACTTTCAATATATATATATATATATATATATACACACACACACACACACACACATATATATATATATATATACATATATATATATATATATATATACTTGTGTGTTTATAACTTCAGCTCAAATGATGACGAATCAACGTTATAATTAAGTTCACATTTTAAAAGCTGTAGGTAAACAGAAAAGAAAATATTTCAACAGGTCAGAGACCCTATAAAGATAAAAATGTCCTTAGATTTCTAGATTTAGGTGTTTTCTGAAGGTCTTTTGCCGAGAGCCTCCCAAAAGGGGACCTTATTGCTAGAACACAGATTTGTCGAAATATTTCCCCGCGCTGAGAGAGGAACTGGGGGCTTCAGCTTCTCTCTGAGGACATCCTCAGATATAGGTAGGGATCTTACGTTAGTTTTGTATACATGTCCTAATATTATATTCATGATTTCCTGTTCGTGAAAAGGTTTTCCGTATCGAAGTCATTTAAGTATGTTGGTTTTACGTATATTTAAAGGGTCTTTAAACTCTCAATATATTTTTCTTTTTCGTTTCTTGTCATCCTTTTTAATCTAATATTATTCAACTAATTTTTTTTTTTAATTTATGTTGAACTTTTATATATTTTTATATATTTACAGGTTTACAAAACATAAGTGAAGCTTTACTTACTTGATAAAATAATTGATTGTTGAAATAATTATCTTCAGAGAATTGTTTCAAACAGGAAATCATTATATATTTAAAAAGAAAAAAAATTGCCCCTGAAGAAAAAAAAGAAACTAGAAATGAAGACGATTCCTATAGGACACAAGTCAATTGTCTAATGAAATCTGGATTTGTGAAAAATGTAAAAAAAAATAAATACATATATATATATATATATATATATATATGGATAGATAAATAAATAGATAGATTATGGCGTAACACTCTCTCTCTCTCTCTCTCTCTCTCTCTCTCTCTCTCTCTCCCTCTCTCGTTAACTTCAGTTTCCAGCCAGATTGGTCATTCAAGTGGAATCCAAAGCCACAAATTAACCCTGATTGGGAGCAGAAAGTTTCCATTTAGGAGATTAATTCCTTTTATTTCTCTTCCATTTGGTTTTGGTTTATGAAGGAAATATGAGGATATTATTATTATTATTATTATTATTATTATTATTATTATTATTATTATTATTATTATTATTATTATTATTAATAACAGAAAAAATACCTAAAAATACTATCGTTTCTTATTCATATGAATCCATTATTTGGACCGACCCGAAAGGCCGTAAATTATCCACCAGAATAGAATATACACCCATGGAATAAAGAAGAAGAATAAATTATATTAAAAGCAATAAGTGAAGGACAGTTATTGGATAACCTAGTTCAGCGGTGACTCATAAAAAGTAAATCAGGGATTCAAGTCACCTCAAGACTTGATAGATTTCACTTAAATACACAAACTTACTTTCTTTGTTTTAAGGACACCCAGAGGTTCTACCTGCAGAGCAGTCAGTAACCATTGCCAGGTCCTATTGTCCTAAATTGGGTAGACAAAGAACGTAAGCGCTGATCATATTTGTAAATATTCAGGCTTTAAAACATATGCAAAAGAGGATCAACCCGTCATAGCCTCTAAGGCACGGAAGCCCTGTTTAATCCTTTTGATGGATTTGTGTAACTAAAATCCTTCAGCCTTACACCGCAGTGACCTAGATTGCCCCACCGCTTCAAAGCAAGGTCGATTGCTGGGCGGGAATAAGTTCAGAGATTTTTTCGCTGAAGTGATACAAAGGAGGCCATTTAAAGGGATAGCTTTGCAAGGATCGTTAGGTAGAGGTAAAAGCATCCAGATTAAGGGATGAAAGGCGAAAGGATTAGAGACGGATATGAAAGTTTAGTTGACGGATTATTCAATTATTATTATTGATGTTATAGTAAAAATGTAGTTAGTATTGCTGTTCTTGTCATCATTTGAAATTTTTAAAGCCTCTCAAAACTGGATATTCAGCCTCAACGGGACATGAAATATTCTTTGTCAAATACATGAAATAGTTCTACTTGTATTAAATCAAATAGGTAATGTCGGTCAGCTATTGTTATTTTTGTCATTTCTAGGTAAGCTACAATCCTAGTTGGAAAAGCAGGACGTTATAAGCCTAAGGGCTCGAACATAGAAAATAGCCCAGTGCCGAAAGGAAATAAGGAAACACAGAATAGTTTACTTGGGTGGTATAAGTCATTGCAAGACAATATTACAGAGGCTATGGCACTAATCAATACTAGAGAACAATGACTCGATTTTGGAGTGTCACTCTCCTAGAGGAAAACTTTAGAAAACGCTGGTTCTTATGAAGAACCATTTTTTTTTTTTTTTTTAAATACTAAAGCATATGTCACTAACAGTGGACACCATATCCGCTCTTCAGTTTGAGAGAAACTGAGAATGTCAAAGGGGATGTATTGAAACATCAGTGTTGATATACTTCAATCCTCAAAGCTGTTTTTTTGCAATGCCTTGGATTTTCTTAGTTGTCAGATTACGTTGACATTTGTAAGCATTTATCGTTTAATTGTGGTTTTCTTATAATTTTTCTATTTAGATATATTTAACTGAGAAGAATTTATTTTTCGACCAAGAAATTTATTTCCGTCCAAGGAAATATTTTTCGACCAAGAATATATTTTTTTTTCAAACAAGAAAAGCATTTTATTATTATTATTATTATTATTATTATTATTATTATTATTATTATTATTATTATTATTATTATTAGCCAAGCTACAACCCTAGTTGGAAAAGCAAGATGCTATAAGCCCAAGGGCTACAACAGGGAAAAATAGCTCAGTGAGGAAAGGAAATAAGGAAATAAATAAATGATGAGAATAAATTAACAATATATTATTCTAAAAACAGTAACAGCGTTAAAACAGATATGTCCTATATAAACTATTAACAACGTCAAAAACAATATGTCATATATAAACAATAAAAAGACTCATGTCAACCTGGTCAACATAAAAACATTTGCTCCAACTTTGAACTTTTGAAGATCTACTGATTCAACTACCCGATTAGGAAGCTCATTCCACAACTTAGTAACAGCTGGAATAAAACTTCTAGAATACTGTGTAGTATTGAGCCTCATGATGGAGAAGGCAGGGCTATTAGAATTAACTGCCTGCCTAGTAATACGAACAGGATAGAATTGTCCAGGAAGATCTGAATGTAAAGGATGGTCAGAGTTATGAAAAATATTATGCAACATGCATAATGAACTATTTGAACGACGGTGCCAAAGATTAATATCTAGATCAGGAATAAGAAATTTAATAGACCATAAGTTTCTGTCCAACAAATTAAGATGAGAATCAGCAACATAACACCAGACAGGAGAACAATACTCAAAACAAGGTAGAATGAAAGAATTAAAAAACTTCTTCAGAATAGATTGATCACCGAAAATCTTGTAAGACTTTCTCAATAAGCCAATTTTTTGTGCAATTAAATAAGACACAGACCTAATGTGTTTCTCAAAAGTTAATTTGCTGTCGAGAATCACACCTAATATTTTAAAAGTCATAAAAATTTGAAGAAACATTATCAATACTGAGATCTGGATGTTGAGGAGCTACCGTCCTTGACCTACTAACAATCATACTTTGAGTGTTGTTAGGATTCAACTTCATACCCCATAATTTGCACCATGCACTAATTATAGCTAAAATTTCTATTAAGGGATTCACCAACCCCAGATCTACATTCAGGGGATGAAATTGATGCAAAGAACCTTTTTCTGACCAATTAAATATTTTTTCGACCTATAAATTTTATTATTCGACCAAGAATGGTTAATTATGGCTAAATACAAAAAGGATATTGACTTTCTAACAACAACACAGGTGCTATTTATAGCGTGATTTAAAATCCTCCCAATGAAGCTAAATCTAATTGGAAAGGGGCGACGTCCTGCGAATCTTTCCCTTTTAGATCAGGTAATGAGATAAGTAGTGAGGAAGAGATTACCTTTGATGAGGTAGTTTGCAAGAGAGAGAGAGAGAGAGAGAGAGAGAGAGAGAGAGAGAGAGAGAGAGAGAGAGAATGAAATCTCCCAAAGTTCATTTATCTATTATTGCTTTGAAATTACAAAGGTATTGTTAAGGATAACGATTCTCGTAGGTTTTAAAGAGATTAATGCAACTATTAATTATCTTACATATTTTTACCTACGGCAACGAAGTTGGGTGGAGGTTATGTTTTTGCCCCTTTTTTTACTCATAGAGTGGTGAGACTTTCAGAGATTAATTGTTATGTCGAGATGTGGAAACGATTCAATTTTGAATGTCTCAAGTCAAATGTCAAGGTCAAGGTCGAGCAACAGGTAAACCGGATTAACCTTAAGAAAATCTGCTTTCTAGAAATAACCTGCCATGACGGAGGTCTGCACTGTCAGTCCTTTTCTAGTTATATACTTTTTTTCTGACGTATGCTGATCAATTTCATTAGTGTAGCTTTAAAGCACCTCCCTATTGTACGTTTTCCCGATTTTTACAGGAACTTCTATATTATGGTTTTTGCATTATTAAGAACTAGCATACGCGACCCGTCAAAAATGACGATTAAACATCTATGTAGAAATGCACGGACACACATTCAACCCCTTTCCTTGCAAGGTATCCCCTCTCACCAGGGTATGACTACTTTCTATCTCCTTACTCGAGGGATGGTGAGAGACCGAGTAGTTATACGTCTGGCGTGACGGGAAGGAAATATAATATATACTCTATATCTATTCATATGTTTATAGATATATCCAGACACTTGCCCTTTCTTATATAGTAGAAATTTAATTCCATGAGCTGAATTTGAACACATTCTTTGAATATTCCAATGTGAAGCGTAGAATGTGGCAATCCCATCATCCTCTTTTGTGAGGCACAATCAGCACATAAAGTTTACATAAATAAGTATTATA